>NC_025687.1:16491895-16499364 GCF_000633955.1 Camelina sativa | reverse complement strand
TGAGTCTGCAACTCGATCGACCACTCGAGCATGCACTCGGTCGAGTGCATGTTCGAGTACCTGGTCGAGTGCAATAGCGGACTTNGAAAACGGCGGCGAACTCGATCTCTGCCTCGGCTTTGCTTTATCCTCTTCACCTTTGTAATAACCATCTCCCCATCCGAGCACGGAGGCGCCGGAGAAATCGTAAGACGGCTGCCAGAAAATAGCGTAGGTCCAGCCTTCGTTTGTTCCTTCAATCAAAGCTTGCAAACGTTGCTGGAGTGTCTCCTGGTTGAATCCCGCCGGTGCCGGAATATCCATCGCTGTCGCCGGAGCTGACGTCGTCGCGGTCGTGGTTGTTGTCGTCGTCGTGGCCATTGGCCATAAGGTCGAGATATCGGAGGAGCTTATGAAAGCTTCCATCATAGAAGCGTTGTCGTCGGTGGTCCAAAGATTCATCGTTGGTTGTAGCCGGTAATCAGTCATTCCATAAACCGGTGACCGGTAAAAAACACGTTTTTATTGAGAGAGAGAGAGAGAGAGAGAGAGAGAGTGTTAGAGAGAGAGAGATGAGAAAGTCTTCGTAGTGGAGAAAAAAAGGAGTGCATCTGCGATTATTATATGTGTAACTGATCTTGAGGGTGAATAGGTCATTTTCATGTCGGGGATATTACGTGGAGTGTTGTGATTGGGTCACGTGGATGGTTGTAGTAGAGAGAGAGAAGCTTCGGTGAACTCACCATCCCGATTTAACCCCATCGGCTGTTGGATCGACGCGGTAAGAGTTAAGACCAGAAGTGAGTGAGATCGTACGGTTGCTGTTGGCACGTGTGATGCACGCTCTGTTGATGATTTTAACTGATTGCTTCTTTTATAACCCAAAAGAGTGAACTGTGGAGTCTGTGACTGTGAGTGCTTAGTGGAAATGCACTCTACAATACTTTTCAATAATACTTTACAATACTTTAGTTTTAAAATTATTTCTCGATTTTATTTTTTATTGTTTTCTATATGTCAATTTTTAGAATTCTATCCTACTTAGATTGGGGTTAATATTTTAAACACAAGGTCATATTTTTGAAAATAAATTGAGATATGAAGAATGTTTTATATATATTTTTGAAAAACACTAACTAAAAATTCTTCAGGGGTACCAGATCATCAAGTGTATAATTTGTAATCTCAATGATCAAAATACACACTACTTGTCCTAGTTTAATTATTTTTGAGATTTGCATATCTGTATAACGTAATCCGTTGCTAATTTATAAAACAAAAAATTGTGTTCTCTTTTATTATTTTTCTGTGTATGTATGTTTGTCATATGTCAAAAGGGTGAAATGCAAAGGGAGATCGAATCTCAATCTCCAAAAAATGATACTTGTCTCCTTAACTAATTAATTTGTTGACGAATACAAAACAAAATTACTAATTTATTTGACCAACGCTATATTATTAGCATTTAGCACATGCTTTACGAAAGGACGAAACTTTTTATATTATTTTTAGTTACATTCACATTTCACGATGAACACATGCTAACCGAGTTATATTGTATTATTTTATTTACAATATTAAAAGTTTAATCTTTAAAGTTGAACAATAATTCAAGGATTAGGTGAGTGAATAACATAAATCAATTGGCATCTTTTCATCCATGCATATATAAATCACAATAATACACCATGTCATCATGGTCCCATTTTTCCTAAGTCCTAATCCATCATTAAAAAAAAAAAAACAAACAACAAAATTAATATCAAAGAGATTATCTTTTAAAAATTCTTTCTTACGACGACATGATTCTTACTAACAAAAACCTTGACTTATTTTATTGGTACATCCGGTTTTGGTGAACTACGAATTCTTTTTTGCGAGTATGTATTTACACGAGGTTTAGGTTAAACGATTTGTGATAGGTTTAGGTTAAACGATTTGTGATATATGAATTCGTATGGGCCTTGGGGAACACTACCATGAAACATTAATGCATGCTAACGTATATAAGGAAAAAAGTGCATTACAACACCTAAGCGAAGCCTCCCTACAATTATTTGCTACGTACTTGGGACATCTAGGTTTCTTTTGTTGATTAAGTTCCTCTAAGCACAAAAAAATTCACTCCTAATTTTCATATATAAACTTACATAAAGTTTTCGATTCAGCTATTTTTATTAAGGGACTTTTAAATGGTTTTAAAATATGTATAACACAGATATTTCGATCATATAGAGTTGAAAACGTGCGATATGTGTGGTATACTTTTCAGTATATTAGTTGTACTTCCTTCGTTTCCCGCTAAAAGTTTTAAAAGTAAATTTTTCTTCTTCTTCTTAATGAGTTATATTGTATATATCCTAGCTTAAAATGGAGATCGAGTGCAGATGGAGAAATCCCACTAGTCACGCCTCAAACAAATTCAATCTTTTTTTAATTTGTTATGCTTTATGCTTATCTTCAATTAGCTGGCAATCGAATTATTTATTTTAAACCTTAGGTTACACCAAAATCATTTGATATATTTCAATAGTAACTGTTTCTCGTGAGTATTATTTTATAGTAAATTAACACTGGACTGGTTGTCTAACTTTTACATAACTCATAATTAAGCATCAACTCAAAACAAAACGTCAACTTGCGTATAATGGTAATCGAGATAATGTGAAGTTGATTTTTATTCTATTGGACGGCAGGTGGGACAGTTCATCAATTTATTTTTAACAATTCACATGGACCACGTGGTATTACTATGCTTCTCTGTCCTCTGTTTTTTTCGATCTTCTTTGTTTCCTTTCAAGATTTGATTCCCTTCAATTTCTTCTAGCAACAAGAATCTACCACCAATATGTCAATTACGTACATACGTAAATATTTGTCTACCTAGTAAATAAATGTCAATACATCATCCGTATTGAAATAGTTACCGTCGATCCGATTACGAAAAAAGAAGTCAGTATTAAGTTACCAACCTTACGATGTTAGTGCGCTTCTAGATAGTTACGAGTATAAGGTAATGGAGAATGTTGTGTACAATATATATACAGAGGTAAGTCTTAGAGGCTACGTTACAGTATATACACTTGACATATATGAGGATATTATCGTATCCTCTACATCCCCTCAAGATGGAGGGGTCTTGGACAGGCCAATCTTGGAAGATAATGTTGTGAACGGTGCACGAGCGAGGGGCTTGGTTAAGGCATCAGCAAGCAGATCCTTGGTAGAGACATGAGCAACCCGAAGTTCACCAGCAGTTATTTGATTTCGGATGAAATGGTAGTCGAGTGCGAAATGCTTCATGCGAGAATGGAATACGGGATTTGCACATAAATATGTTGCACCAACATTGTCGCAGTAGATAACCGGTGGTGTCGTTAGGTTGAACCCGAGTTCCTTAAGTAAGGAACATATCCATCTTACCTCCGCAGACGGATTTGCGACCGACCGATATTCTGCTTCGGTGGAAGACCGAGCGACCCCCTTTTGCTTTTCAGAGGACCATGAAACAGGGTTATGACCGATATAGACAATGTGAGCATGAGTGGATATGTATCATCTCTATCACCAGCCCAGTCAGAGTCAGAGAAGGCACGAACTGTGGGAATATTGCGGCGGTGGAAGAAGAGACCATGATCTGCAGTGCCTGCCAAATACCGTAGGAGCCGCTTAACCGCTTGCCAATGATCGGATGTTGGTTGATGCATGAAATGCGATAAACGATTGCCAGCGTAGGAGATATCGGGTCGAGTGAAAGCCAGGTACTGCAAGCTGCCGACAACAGACCGATACTCGGTAGGATCAGAGAAAGGGGTACCGGTTTGGAGCGTTAGTCGTGGGGACGTGGCCATTGGTGTTTTTACCGGTTTCGCATGAATCATGTTCGTGCGGGTAAGAAGGTCAAGAATATATCGCCGTTGGGTAAGATGAAGACCATGCGATGTTCGACGAGCTTAAAAACCAAGAAAGTAGTGAAGGTCTTCGGGATCTTTGATGCTAAAGCGGGTTGCGAGGGAGTCGAGTGTACGATGAAGGAGATCGTTGTTGTTGCTTGTCACGAGGATGTCGTCAACATATACCAGGAGATAGACAAAACCGGTGTCGTGATGGAGGATGAATAGCGAAGCATCAGCGAGGGAGTTGACAAAGCCGGCGGCCGTGAGAAAGTTTTTGAGTTCCTGGTACCATGCCCGCGGTGCCTGTTTCAAACCGTACAACGCCTTGTGGAGGCGACAAACATAATCAGGTCGGGAGGCATCGACGAAGCCCTCAGGCTGAGAAACATAAACCTCTTCGGTGAGGGTTCCTTGAAGGAATGCATTGTTGACGTATAGTTGTTTAATCGGTCAATCATAGTTGATAGCTGTTTGGAGAACAACACGGATCGTCGTAGCCTTGATGACGGGACTAAAGGTTTCAGAGTAGTCAATGCCTTTCTACAGATTGTAACCTTTGGCGACCAATCTCGCTTTGTGGCGGTGAATCGAGCCATCGGGTAAGTACTTGAGTTTGAAGATCCATTTGGTGTCGATGACATTTTGGTGCGGTGATGGAGGGACGAGAGACCAGGTGAAGTAGCGCACCTGAGAATTAAACTCGTCGGACATTGCACCCCTCCAATTTTCATCGGCAAGTGCTTGTTTGACAGTCCGTGGTTCGACTTCACAGGTGGAGATGGCTAGGGCATACTTGGAGTTGGGTTTGACAATCCCATCTTTTGCGCGGGTAGTCATTGGATGATAATTTTCTGGTGGAGGTGGAGGTGTTGGAGCGTCCGACGTGGAGGAAGAAGAAGGACTAAGACATGGGCCTGGAGTTGTGGATTCCGAAGTAGACGGGCTTGAACATGCAGAGGGAGCAGGTGATGGGCCTGGGCCTGGAGAAGGGGACCGAATTGGAGATGTCATGTCACCAGGATGGTCATTGGTGTGAGAGGAGTGTGACGGAGCATTGGAATGAGAGGCGGTTGGCGAGGTTGATGAGTGTTGCGGCATTGACAGAGAGGATATCGGTGATGGTGGTAACAGTATAAGGTGATTGCCAGAGACTGACGGTGAAGGATCTAAGATAGGGATCGAAGACAAGAACCCTACGAGTGGTGGTGAAGATATCAGAACAACAGAGAGCGGTGGAACCCAAGTCGCGATTGGCTCAGGGACGGCGGGCATTGCGGTTTGGGACGCGAATGGGAAACTGGTTTCAACGAATTGAACATGGCGATACACGTACAAGCGATTGGTGGTTTGATCAAGACAAAGGAAGGCACTTTGGGTGAGTGAGTAGCCGAGAAAAACACAAGGTGCGGAACATGGTTCAAGTTTGTGAGAGCGGTATGGCCGAAGCCATGGGAAGCATAGGCAGCCAAAATTTTTTAGTTTGGAATAGTTGGGATCACTGCCGAAAAGAATACGATATGGTGATGAAAGTGAAAGAACAGGAGTGGGTAGCCTATTGATGAGATAGACGGTTGTAGCGAACGCATAGGACCAACAGGTAGAGGGAATGTGAGCTTTGTGAAGAAGAGAGATACCTGTTTCGACAATATGGCGATGACGTCTCTCCGCAAGACCATTGTGTTCTGGCGTGTGCGGAGGAGTGGTCAGGTGAGTGATGCCAGCGTGGGAAAGAAAATCGCGAAGTGCAATAAACTCTCCACCATTGTCAGAAAACAAGGTGCCGATTTTTGTATGAAAATGATTTTCTGTTAAGGCTTTGAAACGAATGAAAGTTTCTTTGACATGTGACTTGAGTTTGAGTGGCTAAAACCAAGTATATCGGGTAAAATGATCGACAATAATGTGATAATGTTTGTATGAGTCGACAGAAAGGACTGGAGAAGTCCATAGATCTGTAAAGAGGTATTGGAGAGGACGAGTGGAAGTTATAGAGGTTTGAGAGAAAGCAAGTTTATGACTTTTATTGGAAAGACAATCAACGCAAGACAAAGTTTTTGGAAAAGAATCAGAAAGAGGCAAAGAAAATTTAGATATAATAGTTTTGAGTATAGGGGTAGAGGGATGCCCTATTCGTGAGTGCCAATCGGAGACTGAGGTTTTAACCGTCGGTGTTGCAAAAAATGTTGCCATATTTCCATTGGAGATCGGCCACTCGTAGAGCTGATCTTTAGTCCGTCCTTGGAGTAACGGGACCCCCGAGCTGAGATCCTTCACCTGAAAAGAAGCCGGAGAAAAACCCACAGAAACGTTATTATCATTACACAACCGATAAACAAAGATCAAATTCTTGTTAATGTCCGGAACATGAAGAACATTTTTAAGAGAGAGAGGTCGATTTGAAGAGGGAAGAGAGGTGGAACCCGTATTAGCAATGCTAAGGCTGGTGCCATCACCAATGAGAACCTCATCACCGCCATGGTAAGGTTGGTGGTGTGACAGGTGGGCTAGATCCGAGGTGATGTGATGAGTGGCACCGGAATCCATGATCCAAGGATTGGAGCTAGCGGCATGAGCAAGGTTAGCACGAGGCATCCAAGCAGTTGGTGGAGTGGGGAGGAGAGGACGTTGCGTGTGGTTGGACTGAAACTGCGGGCAGCGACGAGCAGAGTGTCCTTGGACGCCACAGATCTGGCATCGGCCGATATACGGGCGTGGAGAGCGGTTGGAGCCGCCGGTGGAGGGAGAGGACCAAGAAGATTGCTGTTGATGGTTACTGGAAGAGGAGGACTTGGAGACGGACTGGTTGCGGTTGTTGGTGTAGTTCGCCGTGATAGGAAACGAAGGAGAGGCTTTGGATGCAACAGCAAGAAGTTTGGCCTCATGATTGAGGAGCTTCTCGTGGAGTTCCGGAAGCGTTGGTGGAGTATCACGAGCTTCAGTCTGATCAATGATGGGTTTGTATTCTTCGGGGAGGCCACCGAGAATGAAGTCGATCTGGTCTTCATGACCTTCCGGTTTACCCAGATGAGCAAGCTTGTCGAACGCGATAGTGAGACCTTGAAAATACTCATCGATGGTGTGAGTACCTTTCTTCCAATTCTCCAGATGGTGTTTCAATTGTTTGACATGACTCCGACTGGGATTAGCATATCTGGTGGCCAATGTATCCCAGATCTCGGCAGCCGTGGAAGCTTTCGAGAGAAGGGGTTGAACGGAGGTGGAGATGGCGCCAAGGAGAGTGCTGTAGATAAGGTTATCTTAGTGCTTCCACACGGAGAAGGCTGGGTTCGGAGAGGTGACACCGGTCGTTGTGATGGTGGGATCTGGTTTGGGGTGAGCAGAGTTGAGAAATGGAACCAGATCATAACCATCGAGTAGAGCGTGGACCTGACGGCTCCACATGAGATAGTTAATGGTTGTGAGCTTTGTCACATTGGCCATGTTGATGTTAAGCACCGAGGTGGTGGTAACCGGCACAATATCAGTGGGTGCAGAGACCTCAGGGGGTTGAGTGTTGGTGGCTGAAGAAGACATTGGCGGTGGTGAGTAAGAAGAGAGGAGGAGAGACGGGAAAAAAAAAAAAAAAAAAAAAAA
>NC_025687.1:16466500-16491512 GCF_000633955.1 Camelina sativa | reverse complement strand
GGAAAAAAAAAAAAAAAAAAAAAAAAGATGAAAGAAGAGATTTGGTTAGGAGCGATATTGCTCTGATACCATATAAGGTAATGGAGAATGTTGTGTTTATTGAGATTGATAGAGTACAATATATATACAGAGGTAAGTCTTGGAGGCTACGTTTACAACATAAATATAGTATATACACTTGACATATATGAGGATATTATCGTATCCTCTACAACAAGTTATTGGGCATAATTTGGATCATGTCAAGGTAATTTATTGAATCAGCATAAATTTTTTTAATAAAGAATACAAATTCGAAGTAAAAGTAAATTTTTCTAGAGAGGTAGGGTATTTTCTTTGGACAACATAATCATTATTGTTATAACATATATTGTCTTCAAACTTATTTGGTTGTTTATATAATCATTTTTCCAGTGATAACATTATCATATGATTTTTACAGAAAGAAAATCATTTTTTTCAAAAATCTCTATAAAAAACAAATAACTCAAACCAACATAAAATATATATATATATATACATATTTTATAAGGAAAAATTAAGCTAAGAATATATTTAAATTTTTATAATGATAAATATATCTTAATTCAGTTACTTACAATATTAACTATTAACTAAAATAAAAGTAAAAATAAGTAATTTGTGATGGAACTTAGTTGACTGATATTTTGGTTTTCTTTATGGATCAGACTTAAAATACTGTTTAGAATAATAATATAAGATTTTTGTTGTTTTCTTAAAGTAAAATAAATTTTCACTAAAAAAAGATACAAGAAAGAAAATCTGTAATCTTGTGTTTTTGCTAAGAGGATGTCATTCAAGTGGTTACATTATAGATATTAAAATGCTTAAAGTATACAATAAAATTTGAGCAAAATCAGAATTCTAAATTCTAATTTTTACAAGACTTTTAAATGCTTATCTTCTTTATCTTAAACTAAAATTAATTGTTAAAAATAGTCCGTATACCAACAAGTTCTAAACAAATTAAGAAAAAATTACAAACAACATACAAGCAAACACAAAAAAATAGTAATAAAAAGGAAAAAAATCAACCCGCGGCGTAGCACGAGTATTATCCTAGTGGGTACATAAAAACGAAATTTCAATTTTAATTCTTCTGTGATGTCTAAATTGAAGGTTCAATGTACTTATGTAAATATACATTTTTTTTTTAATTTTAAGTATTTTATACCATGTTAGTTTTGTCGATAAAAGGATTATATAAAGTAACACATAAATTGGGTGATAAGTTTTGGAAATTAAGGGAGATATATTGAACTCGATATTTTAGGAGATTTTAAAGTATTCTGAAATCTCCTGTTATTTAATAGATGATTTTAAAAAATCATCTGAAATCTTATGTTATTGAATGTGAAATTTATAAAATCTACTGAACGAGATTCTAGGAGACTTTTCTAACATTTCTAGTTAAAAAATATGTCTTACAAAATACCACTTTAAATGGTGAAACTTTGATAAAAACATTTCTTCGACATCTATTCCAATTTTTTTTATAAGTGCAATTCTCTTTCTCTCTCTTCTCTCTTCTCTCTTTTTTTTTTAATCAAACCCTACTATAGATTATAATAATTAAAAGATTTTACAAAAGGGAAAAAATTTGACAGACAATAGAGAACAGAGAGCAGTTTTAGCAAGAGCATCTGCTTCTATATTGTTTAAACGTGGAACTCCTTTCAACTCCTTGAGGCATCCATTAGTCTAAAGCAGCTTGATAACTGATAAGAACCTGGGAATCAAAGCAGATCAATAAAGATCGGATTGGAAGTGACAGATCCATAAAAGATCAGTAAGAACCTGGGATGTCATAGAAAAAAAAACCCATCTATGATCGTCTCTACCGTCGCTCTCAGCCACCTCCGCAGCGGAGCTTCCGTCAACGGCGCCGGTCAAAACCTTCAGTTTACCATATACATAGTCATGGACATATGAGCTTTCTCATCATCATCTTTTGAAATGATCACTTGGAGGAGCTTGTAGAAAGTGATGACAACTGAAACAAGAGATCTACTTCTTTCCATAAAACATCAAATACAACATTCGAAGATGCTCTTTTGAAGAAAAAAAATATCATAATACCTAAAATTCAATAATCAAATCTTAACAAATTCCAAAACCCAAATCTCACCAAATCCTAAAATCACAAATTCAATAACCAAAATCTCCTAAAATTACACTCAAATCTCTCAAAATTCTAAAATATTAAAATCTCAGCAAATCTCCTAAAATATCAAGTTCAATACACTCTCTAAGTAATATCGTCTAAATGGGGAATATATTTGATGTTATAAACCCAAATAGAGAAACTGATCTAAAACAGATTTTTTTAATGCAATATATATCAAAAATTTAATTAGTTTATAGAAAAGTATTTTTAAAAATAAACATATGAAGTTAGTTTTTAACACTAAAATAATAATAAATAATTACGTAAGACTTGAGATTAATTTTTCTATCAATTTGAAACTTACGATAATTAAAAAAAAACACAGATATTTTTGCCAAATAATTTTTTCAAAAATAGTTTGATAACGAACATTGTCATCTTCCGAGGGTCTTATTACGGTGGCCCATAAAGAAAAAGACTGTGCATTTGTTTCCATTATATTTATAGCACGTTGTGAAAACTATTTGACACAATTTTATCTACTCCACACTTTTAAAGATTCCACTAAATTTTGATAAACTTTATTTCTTTCAAAGTCGACAATGAAGAATAATGTTATAATTATATAGTGGAGAATATTGTTTTAATTAAGAAAAACTAATTAGGTTAATATTAGTAGATAGCATAAATACGGAGTAAAATAAACAAAATACCACAACAATATTTTTTTTATAGCAAAATACCATAAAACCCGCATTGGAGTAAAAAGACACAATCACTATTTTTGTTTTAGTGTTAGATAGAAAGAGTGAAAGATTTGATGTGATTTTTTTAAAATAACATGTACTATTTATATTTTACATGTTATATTGAACTAAATAGCGTTAAATTGTAACCCAAACTGACAAATAATCTCGTTTTAATTGTAAAATCTAAACTCTAACTATCTCATATGTGAACCCAAACCGACATATAATATGTGAACCCAAACCGACATATAATTTCGTTCTAATTGTAAAATCTAAACCCTAACTATCTCATTTGTGAATCCAAACCGACATATAATTTCGTTCTAATTGTAAAATCTAAACCCTAAGCATCTCATTTGTGAACCCAAACCGACATATAATTTCGTTTTAATTGTAAAATCTAAACCCTAACCATTTGATTTGTGAACTCAAACCGACATATAATTTCGTTCTAAAAAAATGACATGATATTTAAACAAATAACATGTAATATATGTAATAAGTATAAGAGTAATTACATATAAAGAGCAATGAGTATAAGAGAGAACACCCTATCACATCAATCGTAGTTACTTAATTCTTTTTTTATTTTTGTGGTATCCAGTGCATATTCTCAACTAATTAATTGAAAAAATGTTTTTCAGTCAAGTTCTTGCTTGGGTTAATCAACCATATATATAGAAGAAGTCCGTTCAGTGAACGCTTGGCCATGTTAGATACATTAGGATGTGATGCGACATCGGACATACCAAAAACTATTATCATTACGTTCATCTACCAAAAGATAGACTACAATTAGTATAATGCTCATTTATCATCTAAACTTGATCTGGCTAATGTTTAGATCAAATATTCTGTTAATAAAAATGCTACTTTCAAATTCGACTGGACAGATTATTTATCTTTTTGAAATGACGCTTCTAATATTAAACTAAGAAATGCTGAAAAGTTTCCAAAGATTAAGCAGGCGAAGAAACTACAAAAACAAATGAATAGGAAAAATAATGAACTGGAGGACCAACGCCGTACTCAAATGTATGTTCTAAGATTAATCCTTTGGCAGGTTATTTTCATAAATTGTTCATTGTTGCATAGCTTCATAATAATTTTGTTATATTTCTGCATAATTTCTTTTAGATTGAGCATTTCTGCATTGTTCAACACACTTTGTTTGAGATAGACACAATGCAGCGATACAAAAATGTGAGGATATTTTAAAAATATGTACAAAGTCTACTAACCATTTTTCTTAAGATATCCTAATTCTCATCATATGGATACTCGAATATTAATAGAGGTAATAGGGTTGCCCTCTAGAAGAAGTGTCTTTACTCTTCAATATTCATTGACTATATGACAAAAGCAAAAATCATTGACTATTCCATAACCAAAAAATTTCGCCGACCAACAAATTCGACCGTCCGGAAGATATACTGTAGTTCTGACCCAAAATATACAAATGACTATATACATATATAATTATCACTATTTTCCTAGCATTTATATTTTGTAATAGAAATATTACAAATTGCACACTAAAATTTTCTTTCAATGGTCTATAAAGTTAAGAAAAATCATTAACTATTCCATAACACCTTTTTCCTAGAGATATGTCCATTTCCTGGTTTCGTCGTCAGCTAGTCAAGATTTTTTCGTGGTCTATATTTGGCCAAATATGTTATCTCCTTTAATATATTGAGATGTTTGCCTTAGTTTATCATTTTATCTTATCTTGATCTTCCTTCCCAACAATTCTATTGTACAGCTTTTCCTAAGAAATCTACTAATTCATATACATAAATATATATAGTTCGTTTCTTTATACGTGTAAATATATATATTTTTAATATGACACAAAAAATATATATAGAAAACAAAGTTTTAAAGATTTTTCCTTTTACGGGAGTGTCTTTTCTGTATAAGGATTGTCCTCCCTATGTTTTCTTCTTTATATTGTTTTCTTCGTTAATACAGAGATTGCCGACAAAAATAAAGTTTAAAGAAATTAATTAACCGATAAATTTGCTAAATATAATGATTTTTTGTTATCATTATTTATTAAACCAAATAAGTAATCGTCGAACCAATCTATTATTTCTGTGGATTAAATCAGTGTATTAAATCAATAATTGCGTCAGTTAAGAATCGACTAATCAACAACCTCTACCGGTTATAAACGGTATTAGCAATTTCAAAAACTAGATTTATATGATTAACATATAAACAGTGGTACCTACGTACCAACCCATTCACAAAACCTATAAGACTAAAAAGGTTGGTCCCGGTTTCGGTAAAAAGAGAAGAGACTCCGTCTTAATTATTTCCACACAAATCTGATACCCTACTGGCCTACCATACCAATTCTCAGGCTTTAATATGATAATGTCTTATTCTTAACAGTGCTATTTAATGGATTTTTATTTTATTTTTGACATAATATATTACAAAACTTATTAATACACGTGATGAAGTTGTCATCCACATATGGTTCTGTCAGAAAGATTGGCCATTTTTACGTGTGACCCTTTTGTGGTAGGTGTCCACTCCTTCCTACGTTGACACTTCTGTATAGAGAAATATGTAGTGGAAACGAACAATATCAAAATCAATGAAGTCAACTGTCAAAAGAAGAACAGTAAATCAAATCTTATTAAAACATTATGTTACTAAGTTATAGATAAGATGTGTTTGTAAAATACATGTAGAGTAGATCGTAGGCTAGACAGTATGGTAGGGAACAAATTCATGATTTTAATGAGACACGTTTTTAAAGAACATCTTGTTTCTCTCTTTAAAAGTTTCTACATATTTGAGTAAGAATTAGAATATATATATATATATATATATATCTTATTATATAAAACTTGGTTCTTAAAATTAGTAATTCACAAGATCGTGACATATGTTAGTTTTAACGATCAAAGATCAAAATTAAAAAACTCACCAAATCGTGACAATGTCAGTTTTAAAGATTAAATATACAAGTTAGTAATTCATCAGATCGTGACATGTGTCAATATTAATAATTAGAAATCACATATCAAAGTTAGTAACTCATTAGATCATGACAAGTATCAATTTTAACGATAAGAAATCACAGTTTTCAAATTTGGTAAAACGATGCATAAAATTATTGTAATCTTATTATATTAAAAAAAATTTGCGGAAAAGGATTGTAAATACACCCTTCTATATAAGCAAATAGATGATGACATATATTTTACCAAACAAAATAATTTTGAATAGCTTTGTTTTTTGGTAAATTTTTCTTCTTTGTTTTTATTAACCTTTTGTTTGACACATCATTGTTTTTGAACAAGTCTCAAAGGCAATTTGTTTGTTGTCTAATCGAAACAACTATATAAAAGGATTCCTAGATATTACCACGTGTTTTCGTTGTCGTTTCTTTGAATTTTGTTTCGTTTCTCAATTTCATAATGCATACTACGCAATCTTTAACTTTGAAGTATTAACAAAGTTTCTTATGCATAATAACTAAGATTTTTGGGATTAAAAATTTCTCACTAGTGTTATTATTATTTCTATTAATTTGCAGGACATGTAGCATAAAAAAAAATGAATACACAAATGCAAGATAACAACAAAGATTATATCACACTAGATCAACTAAACAGAAAGCGTTATTATCGTACGTCTTACAAGAAAGTGGGAAACAAGATTTTTTAAAAGGTTAAATATATAAGTTAGTAACTCATCAGATCGTGACACGTGTCAATATTAATAATTAGAAATCACTTATCAAAGTTAGTAATTCATCAGATCGTGACACATGTCAATTTTAACGATAAGAAATCACAGTTTATAAACTTGGTACAACGATGCATAAGATAATTGTAAACTTATTATATTAAAAAAAAACTTTGTTAATCTTAAAAGGAAAAGGATTGTAAATACACCCCTCTATATAAGCAAATAGATGATGATATATTTTTCACCAAAAAAAATAATTTTGATAGGTCATAGACATATTCTTCTAATTTCTCAAACTTGATTGGTAGGTCATAAACTTTTTTTTTGTTCAAACATAATTGTTACCATTCGTTCAATCTCAAAAGGAGATAAAGAGGAGAAGGTCACCAACCTAATGGTTGGATAAACTAGGCTAATCAAACACAATCCTACAACAAAAATAGATAGATTGGAAAAACATAAATCATTGTTGATAGATCCATAGGAGCTTGGATATAGAGGCTACATCATGGTATCTCAAAGAAACTTTCATGAATACATTGGAAAATTTAACATTAGTTACTATCAAAAGATTTTGTGATGTTGGAAAAATGTCATTAGTTTCATTGGTTGCTGGAGCAAGCCACTTTGAGATAGCTAAAAGACGTGAACATGTTCTCTCCGCACAAAAGGAGGGCGGAGCCGAGGTTCTCTCTATGGTGGAGGAGGTTGGACGCAAGGTTATCTCCCAAGGGATGAAGGTGGGGGGAGGTTGGAAGCAAAGTTATTTCCCAAGGGAGGAAGGCAGAGTGAAAGACGTTCTCTTCATGGTGAAGGAGGTTGGATGTAAGGTTCTTTCCATAAAGGAGGAGGGCAGAACCGAAATTCTCTCCATAAGTGTATTGTGATGTAATTTATTTTTTTATTCAAAATGTTTTTTGAGCCAACAATTTTAGTGATTAAAGAAACTATGCAAAAGTGAATGTAAAAATATATATAATAGTTGGCTTAATTTTTATATAGAGACATTTTTTAGGTGGTGGTAAATAATAATATCTTTGTAACATACAGTATAGCTAGGTTTAAAAAATACAATTTTAATGGTAACATACATAAAAGATTTGTATATGGATATAAATCAGTGTATTATAACAAAAAATATAAATAATATACAATAAATATTTATTAAATTTAAATTTATTTTTTTTACAAAATTTTAAATCTGCACATTAGACGGATCTTTGAGAGTTGGAGAGTTGACTATTTTTTTGTGTCCAACCAAAACGAAAATAGATTAAAAAGTTTCTATAAATTATTAGCTGGAAGATATACAAAGCTTCCATTTTGATTAAAAAGTTTCAAAATAGTTTAAAAAGTTTCCATTTCAAAGCTTCCATTTTGAATAAAGCTTCCATTTCTATAGATTAAAAAGTTTCCATTTCAAAGCTTCCATTTTGAACAAAGCTTCCATTTCTATAGATTAAAAAGTTTCTATTTTGATTATCAAATAGACGTTTATTGGGCCTCATTATATATATTGTCTCTATTCGTTTTCATTATGTTCCAAACTACGTAATTAAGGCCAAGCCCATTAGATTTGGTGTCGAATAAGAAGCAATCAAGAGGTGAAACAAAGTACCGTATGCCACACAAATACAACCAGAAGTATACAAGTCTGATTTCTCAAATTTATCAAGATTGTAAGTCAAAATTCACTTATTTATCTCTCTCTCTCTCTCTCTCTCTCTTTTTCATATTTAAAAATCATCTTATTACTACAAACTTGCTTAGGATTTGTGAAAATAAATAAACAAAAACAGTTTTAGGGTTTGTGACTTGCGACAATGAGCTTCCCTTTTTCGAAGAGAGTTAGTGGGAGGACGCTCACTGCATCGGGCATCATGAATGATCGCATCTTGAAGAGGTTCAGTAAAACGATCTCTTCTCAGGCTGCGGTTGGCTTTGCAAGTCAAAACGTAGACAAGATTGGATATGAAGTTGTTGAAGCCAGCAAGAGTTTGTAGTATATAATGTTTTTTTTTGCTTACCTTACACTTACAACGAGCAGATTTGGTTCTGGAGTGATTAAGGAAGAGTGTTATTAGGCATAATAACTAATGTCCGTATCGTTATAATTGTGTGCTTTCTCGAGAACAAAACATACTCATTCTACTCTGAATTGTATCTCTTTGCTGACGATGATGATAAAACGTAAACGAATGATTTGGTATTGGACGTGCCAATTCCAATTTCGGATCGCTTTGAAGATGGGTTATATAGGAAAATATATGCAGGCATTCAAAAAGTTTAATATATTCACATTTAGTGATTTCAGGCCCAACATGTTATGATCAATGGGCAATGGGATTTTTTTTTTTTGGCTCAACATCAACTATTCATTAACCAAGATATTACATCCAAATCAAATCAAAGGTACTTAACATTCCCTTCTAAAGAATTGGACCAAATGCAATGAGTTGATCAAGTAAAACCCTGAATCACTATCGGATCCAACGCTACCTAACCCGAGAAACATTGCATTTTCCTACCACAGTGAGATAGATAACACACCACAACTTGGTGTGAATCATCTCTTAAACCACCTAAAAAAACCCTATGACACAAGAACAACTACTAACACAAAGAAGACCAAATTCTATACTGAAGAACAATTCAAATCCAAACTATTAGAACCTCATGATCGTCGATTAGAACATGTTCCAACAACATCAACACCCAGTGGTGCAAAATCAGAAAAGTTTGGTATCTCCGGCTTTCATTGTTCCGGTCCTAAACCAACAAACGGATCATACATCCGACTGAACCGACCAAGAGACGCAAAGCAAACCAGCAAGTGCAAAGGCTTCTCCGAACTTATCTCGCGAATCCAGAATATTAATCAACTAGAGATAAGAAATTGGAGCACATATTAGCATAACTTCACCTCATAGTGTCTTTTCGGATTGGCCACATCGCATCTGCCTTATTGTCTCGCTTCTTAGCCGGACTGGCACCAGAAAATTGAGGAAGCTCTCAAGAACGCCGACAATTGGATTTAAACATTGGTGTACAAGGAATTTGTATGTAAACAATTATTGGTCCATTCTATTATTTGGGTAGTGTAGAACATTTTTCTTTATTTTTAGTGTTAAGAAAATTCATTAATATTGAAAGAAATCTTAAAACGATTTTTGTTGGGTTAGTTTTATATAAGAACTTATAACATTATTCAAATTAAAGATTTCTTGTTGGGTTAATTTTTTTTGCAACTACGTACATGTTCTCACTTCTTCTGGTCAATACTGATATATTTGATTAAAACTTAACTTCAACTCAAATCAAAACTACATACAAATCTTCGTTTCGGTTATATTTTGCTTTCCAATGGTCTTAAAAACCCAAGTTTTCACAAGTAAAGTTCAAAACACGTATAGGATCACAGTGCATAAAGTAAAATTATAAGACAGATAGATCCATCATTATGATCAATATTTATACATTATAAGTCAAAAATCACTATTTTACAGATCTTCTAAACGTCCATGCCATTTATTGTTGGATAAGTTTTGAAATTTAGAGACATAATTATCCTTACAATGGAGAGATAAGGATAAGAGAGATTCAAGATAATCTCAATTAGAATTAGAAGTTATCTAGTTCTAAGTTTTAATAGGAAAATGAACAAGAAAGCCTCTATATATATCAAGTGTTGAGTTGTGACATTGATATGAGATTAAGAGAGAACTTAAGAAGTGTTTAGTTTTGAGAGAGAGATTTTCGAAACATAAATAAAGAGAGTTATTCTTTAGAATCAAGTTCTTCTTTTCTTTTATTTGGTATCAGAGCAAGGTTAATCGATCAAAGGAGTGATTCGATTAGCAGAGCAAAAGGTTTAAATCAATCTGAGAAGTAGATTTGATTCTAAACAATGGGAGACCTAACAAACTTATCACGTCCAAAGGAGTTGGACAAATCAGTCTCTATCCAAAGTCCTCAACTTACCTCTACGAACTATACGGTATGGTCCATGAAGATGAAGGTCATACTACGTATTCAAAAGGTTTGGGAGACAATAGAACCAGGATCAACTGATGCAGACAAGAATGATGTTGCAACATCCCTGTTATTCCAATCGATCCCAGAATCTCTTATTCTACAAGTAGGTGATCTGCCTTCACCTAAAGATATTTGGGATTCGATCAAGTCTAGAAACCTGGGAGCTGATCGTGTCAAGGAGGCACGGTTACAGACACTAATGTCTGATTTCGAGAAGTTACGGATGGCGGATTCAGACAAGGTCGATAGTTTTGCAGGAAAACTATCGGAGATAGCAACACAAGCTGCGTCATTTGGTCAAACTATTGGCGAGCCTAAAATGGTCAAGAAGCTGTTAAACAGTGTGCCTAGGAACAAGTTTATTCATCTTGTTGTCTCTCTAGAACAAGTATTGGACCTCAATACAACGAGTTTTCAAGAGATAGTTGGAAGACTCAGAGCCTTTGAAGAGAGAATATAAGGAGAAGATAAACAAGACGACACACAAGGAAAGTTAATGTTTACAAGTTCTGATCGAAAACCGCAAACGACCTACAACCCGAGTTTTAACAATTTTAGAGGGAGAGGTTGTGGTCGAGGAGGAAGAGGCTACATAGGACGAGGTAGAGGTAGAGGCAGAGGAATATACAACGGTCAAGATCGGTTTGGCTATCACACTGATCAAAATCAAACTCAAGAAAAGAAGGAGAAGGCCATAACATGTTTTAGATGTGAAAAAAATCGGTCACTATGCATTCTCCTGCCCCGAGAAACCACAAAAGGTACAAAAAGCAAACAAGGTTGAAACAGAGGAGACAGAAAAAGCTGATCAAAATCTGTATATGCATGAAGTCGTTTTCTTAAATGAAGATAAGCTAATACCGAAGAACTACAACATAGAAGAAGGCATGTGGTATCTAGATAATGGGGCAAGTAACCATATGACAGGTAACAAGAACTATTTTTCTGAACTTAATGGGAACATAATAGGAAAATTCAAGTTTGGAGATGGATCGTGTGTGGAGATTGAAGGCAAAGGTTCAATTCTATTTGAGAGCAAGAATGGAGAACAAATTCTTGTGTTTGATATTTACTATATCCCTGACCTTAAGAGCAATATACTGAGCTTAGGACAAGCAACAGAGGTAGGATGTGATGTTCGTATGAGACGTGATTATCTTACAGTTCATGACTCAAGCGAGAGGCTTTTGGTCAAAGTAATGTGATATGCGAATCAACTTTACAAAATCAGTCTCAAGATAAGAAGACTGACATCACTACTATCACGACTTGAAGATAACACATGGAATTGGCATGCAAGGCTTGGACACATCAGTTTCAAGACAATCAAGGCTATGTTTCAGCATCAAATGGTTCACGGCTTGTCTGATGTAAGAGAAGAGAAGCTGCTCTGTGAATCCTGCTTAGTTGGTAAGCAGACTCGACAAGTGTTTCCGAAAGCTGCAGTATTTTGAGCCACCAAACCGTTGGAACTGCTTCATGTGGACCTGTGTGGTCCTATATCACCTGCAACACTCGCAAATAACAGGTATATATTTGTGATTATTGATGATTTTTCAAGATACATGTGGTCTATCTTGATAAAGGAGAAGAGTGAAGCTTTTGGAAGCTTCAAAGGATTCAAAAGTGTTGTAGAGAATGAACTTGGAAAAACAATTAAAACTCTTAGAACAGATAGAGGGGGATAATTCACATCAAAGGAGTTTAATGATTTCTGTGAATCTGCTGGGATCACAAGACATTTAACAGCCCCTTACACTCCACAACAAAATGGTATGGTGGAGAGAAGGAACAGAACACTTATGGAGATGACAAGGAGTATACTTAAAGCAATGGAGGTATCGAATTACCTTTGGGGGGAAGGAGTACGTCATGCTACTTATTTGATTAATAGGGTATCTACCAAGGCTCTTAACAACATCACTCCATATGAAAGCCTGCGAGAAAGGAAGCCAAACATTGATCACCTAAGAGTATTTGGATGTGTAGCTTATGCTAAAGTTGATGTTGCACATCTTAAGAAGCTTGATGATCGATCTCAGTCGTTGGTTCACCTAGGAATTGAGCCTGGATCAAAAGCGTACAGATTGTTTAATCCATCTACAAGGAGGATACTTGTGAGCCGAGATGTGGTTTTCAATGAGACGTGTAAGTGGACTTGGAATTCAACGACTGCAGAATCTGACAGAGAACCTGGTTTTTTTTACATGCGATGGGGAGACATTGAGGATGCTGGAGAAGGACCGGTTGTGTCCAATAATGATGCTGAAAATACAGATGGAGATGAAACAGAGAGTGTTACATCTCAGGAAAACGAAGATGACAACGAGATTATTGTCACTCAAGATACACAACAACAACAACCTCTTCGAAGATCTACACGCCAAAGCCAGAAACCAAAACGTCTTGAAGATTATGTGCTTTTGGCAGCAATAGAGAGCGAAATACTTCTGTTCCTTATCAATGACGAACCGTGTTCATACAAAGAAGCTAACGGAAAACAAGTTTGGAGATTTGCATGCAAAGAAGAGATAAAATCCATTAATAAAAACAAGACTTGGACACTAGTTGAGAAGCCAAGAAATGTGAAGGTATTTGGGCTTAAGTGGGTCTTTAAAATCAAAAGAAATGAAGATGGTTCTATAAGTAAGCACAAGGCAAGATTGGTTGCAAAAGGCTATGTACAGGAGAGTGGCATAGACTTTGGAGAAGTTTTCGCTCCAGTGGCTCGTATAGAAACTATATGGTTGCTAATTTCCATGGCTGTCTTAGATGGATGGGAGATCCATCACTTGGATGTAAAAACTGCGTTCTTGCACGGTGAGTTAAAAGAAGATATTTATGTCGATCAACCGGAAGGTTTCGAGATTAATGGTGAAGAACATAAAGTTTACAAGTTGTATAAAGCTTTGTACGGACTGAGACAAGCTCCACGAGCTTGGAATACAAAGCTGGATCAAATCTTGAAGGAGATGGGCTTCAAGAGATGTGTTAAAGAGACTTCAGTGTATCGGAAATCAAAAGAAGGTGAATTGCTCTTAGTTGCTGTTTACGTTGATGATTTACTTGTTACAGGCAACAACCTAAAGGCAATAAAAGAATTTAAGTAAGGGATGTCTACAAAGTTTGAGATGACTGACCTCGGTAAACTTACATATTACCTTGGCATTGAAGTGAATCAAGAGGAAGATGGAATCACTATCAAACAAGAAGGATATGCACGAAGGATCTTGATAGAAGCAGGATTAGCGAGTTGTAATCCGACGCTAATTCTAATGGAGTTTGGTTTGCAGGTATCCAAAGCTCTTGAAGAAACAGAGATAGATCCTACTCGATATCGAAGAAATGTTGGCTGTTTGAGGTACTTGTTGCATACGCGTCCAGACTTAGCGTTTGCAGTCGGTATAACAAGCAGATATATGCAGAGTCCACGCAAGTCACATGGAGAAATTATGAAACAGATACTACGGTATCTAAGAGGAACAACATCATATGGTTTGAAGTACAAACGAGGAGGTTTAAAGGAGATCATCGGATTCAGTGACAGTAGTCACAATGTTGATCAAGACGATGGGAGAAGCACAACCGGTCACATGTTCTTCTTCGGTGACACACCGATCACTTGGTGTTCACAAAAACAGGACACGATTGCTCTCTCATCTTGCGAAGCCGAGTTTATGGCAGCAACTGAAGGAGCTAAGCAGGCGATATGGCTCCAGGAACTTTTAGGTGAAATCACAGGTTGGAAGTGCAAGCAGATCATGTTATATGGTTATAACAAGGCAGCAATTGCACTCGCAAGGAACCCTGTTTTTCACGGAAGGAGCAAACACATTCACAAACGATTTCATTTTATTCGTGAATGTGTGGAAAGGGAACTCATTTATGTTGATCACATTCCTGGAGCTGATCAAAAGGCGGATGCATTGACTAAGGCATGGCTAGAGTTCAGTTTATGGAAATGAGGAGTTTGCTTGGAGTTCATGACGTTGCAAAAGGTAATTCAAAGCTTAAGGGGTAATTGTTGGATAAGTTTTGAAGTTTAGAGACATAATTATCCTTACAATGGAGAGATAAGGATAAGAAAGATTCAAGATAATCTCAATTAGAATTAGGAGTTATCTAGTTCTAAGTTTTAATAGGAAAAATAATAAAAAGCCTATATATATATCAAGTATTGAGTTGTGATATTGGTATAAAATTAAGAGAGAGCTTAAGAAGTGTTTAGTTTTGAGAGACTGATTTTCAAAACATAAATAAAAATACTTATTCTTTATAATCAAGTTTTTCTTTTCTTTTATTTATAATGTATAACTATTATTTATATAAAACTCGTATTTAGTTTAATATATACAAGTGAAAAATGACAAAATTATCGTGATGGGTTTCTTTTGGAGAAAACAGAAGTAGCAAAAATGGTGACTTATGTTCCAAAAGCAGTCTTTGTTTAGGAAAAGGTAAGGCCCATTCGTGCGCCACTCTTTGTTTCCCCTCTTATTTTTATTTTTTCTTTTTGTTTACTTTTTTTAAATAGAGTTATCTCGGTCTGAAAAGAAATAAGTTTTTCCAAGTTGAACTCCACATTATTTGCATTTTTGGCTACAATGAGAAGACAACTTGTAGCCGTTTCATAGAACTGCATGTTATGATTTGGATCCTAGATCTGATATTCAGAAAACACGGTTAAAGATAAATAATTTAGGAGAAAATAACAATTTCTAAAATTTGTCACAATGTTTATTCATTATCTCATTCCAACTATGTCTTCCAATCAATCTTTTAGATCTATAACCGAGTCACAAAAAATATCCAAAAACGATAATTTAGATTAAATAGTTTGTGTTTCCACAAAAAATGAAAAGAAAAAAAGATTAGATAATCTGTGATACGAACAAATGACTAATGGAGAAGTTAAGGAACAAAAAGTACTACGTTTTATGGCTGGTATATTACTTTGGTTCAGCGTTAATTATTATGATTAAGAAAATGTAACAAAAAAATATATAGTTACTACAAAACAGTTTAGAAAAATAAAAGTATTAAGATTCAACTTTAGAAAAAAGACAAAGAAGATAAAGTTGATATTCATAAGGTGAAGATCCCAAAGGAAAGAAGAGGTCGATCACTTGTTCTGTAGGGCGTCCATGCACATGCTATTGCCTCCCCCTCGATTTTTCTTCTTAAATCAAAACTAATCATATTAAGATTTTTTTCCTTTCCTCAATAATTGAGTTTTAAATTAATTTTTTGAAATGTATTTCATTTTGCTGCAATAGATTTTCGAATTATCATAAATGAGAGTATAAGATATTTTATACATAATTTAACTGAGATATCATTCAAACTGGTAAAGTAAAGTGATTGATTTTATCATACGCAATGTCACAACTATAGAAATGGAACATGTATCAAATTTGAGATTATCCGACTATTGAACCTGAGCGGAACCCTGAACATCGTTTATGTCAAATATCAAGTTCTTCATACTGTTGGGATGATATTAACATATTAGGGTTTCTGTTACTATACTTTTGGTGTATTTTTCAGAGATCAATGTGGGACACTTTCAAAACTTGAAAAAAAAAACAATAAATATTTAAGAGAGAAGAGAGACGTGTATCTGACTTCATCGAAGACTAAGAAAGAAGAACTGGATATTTGGATGTTTTTATCTTGTAAGAATGGCTGGTCAGGGGAATTGACCTTTGTGCCGTACGTCTTAAGGTTACACTCATGTCATGCCAGAGGAGAGGAATAAATATCTCTTTGGAAGAACTGTCGAAAAGGACTGGAGTCTTGGTTGGTGATGATGGTGTAAGCCAAACCCAAGAGAACAATCCCAGAGAGAATAGATTCAAAATGTACGTGAGACTTGGGAAATAGAGGACTGTGGAAGAAGAAGCAAAGAAAATAACGTGAGATCATGTAAAGCAGATGCAGAGACAAAAATATGAATTGAACACCCAATTTACCTTGGATGTGATTGTCAAAGGAAAAATAAACGTCCCAGAGCCAACGATTGGTTTGTGGATTTGTTCTGATTTTTTTTACCGTAGAAACTGGTTTTGGTTTTTGTAACATTACTGTAATATATATGTAGTAAAAGAAAGAAAAGTAGTTAATGTGTGGAGATGTAGACGATCATGGAGGTATGGGAAACCAGTTAGAAAAGTTATTTACGATTTTTACGTCAAATAAATAATTTGTTTTTTTCGTAAAGGTTTTTTTCTTCTTTTTATTTCTCCACGATCATTTTTGTTTTATATATATTTTTAAAAAATAATTTGGTTTTGCTGATATGTCAAATTTTTATTAATATAATGACTTGTGCTTTATAGTATAAAAGATTAACGAAGGAAACTACTAGAAAACTAATTAGATTATTTTTGTTTAAATATAATTAAGCTTGTTGGTTTTGCAATATTTCTAATTTTCGTTTTTAGATTCAGGAAATAGAGTTTGTTTTTTTGCTTTTTATAACAATAATTTATCCATGTTTGTTTTATTTAGTATTAGTATACTAGTAAACTTATAAATATAATTGTCTCTTTTTCTTTTTGCTATTATTCATTTTTATAAGAAACTAAGTTTATTGGTTAAGATATATGGTCCCTCGAACCATGATGTGTTTGTTTCAATCACCACGAATCTAACATATTCTTTTTGCTCGAAATAATAAGTACGCATACATAGAGATTTTCGAATATATATGTATCTTTGATTGATAGACATCGTATATATGAATATTTTCTGTATTGCATATTTGCTTTAAAACGAGAATGAGAAATTGTGTAGTTTGGGTTGTGTAGTATGTATATATAGTGGACCAGTACCTAAACAAGTACTATAATTAATCGCTGTAATGTGAAATTGGATAATGCATGCATTTCCGTGATTCTTTGGTTAACTCCAAAATCAGTCCGGGGTGTAACATGTGTCAGCCTAGGATTCACCAACCATTCTAAATATCTACTACATTATATAGTCTTTGTTATAGCAAACAACTACAATAAAGATTACAAGAGTTTTGGCTACGGAAATAAATTAGCCGTTACACTTTGGCGACGGCGGCTGTATATAAGACTGATAAAAGTTGTATATTGTCATCACACTTGCAAATTATCTTAGTTTGACTAATTTATTAGTCATATAACTTCTATTATAGAGAAATCACCAAAGTGTGAGACTGATAAAAGTTGTATAGTGCTCTATAATAGAGTTTTGATATAGAGTGGGGTTTAGAGATGCCCTAAAAGATAAATCTCTTTCTATTTATATAAAATATTATAAGATAAATAAAACATTTTTAAATTTAGACTAATTCTTTCTTTTTGCTTTTATCTTGTATATTTTCCTTTTGTGTGTTTGAAGGTGGAAGGTCGGTTTGGGAGGTCGGCTCAGTGATGTCTGTGGACTTTTACCCACAAGCCCATTTAACGTACTTTGCCCGAGATTTCCTAGTCTAATCTGATTCCGAGATTATTCGATTTTATCTTTGGTTTAGGTTGGTATGTAGCGTGGGTGTAAATTCCTACACTAACATTAGACACTTAATTAGTAGAACTAGATGATTAATTGATGATCTATGTGATATGTAGGAACAGTTGATAATTAACAAATTATTAACTAGAATAGGTTAGGGTTCCGCGTAAACATGTGAATATAATTAACGTATATTTGATAATATTTGAACTTTTCTTAAAACTAGATTTAATCTTTACAAGTTTACATACTCCTAGGTAGGTCAATTAAGGGCAAAGCCGGTGGGCTGGCCCGATCCAACCCTAAAAAACATCATGTTCATGCTTAAATATATATGATTAGAAAAAATCGGGTTTTTCTGACTCAGCCCGTTCGGATTATATGGTTTTTGGGTTTAACCCGATCAGGCTTGGACCGATCCGAAAAGCCCTTAAACAAATATACATATACCTTTTTATTAACATTTTTGTTTGATCGCAATATTTGATTAATGATATCTTATTATATAAACCTTGGTTCTCAAAGTTAGTAACTAACCATATCATGACACATGTCAATTTTAACGATTAAATTTCAAAGTTAGTAATTCATCAGATCGTGACACATGTCAATTTTAACGATAAGAAATCACAGTTTTAAAGCTTGATAAAAAAAACGTAAGATAATTGTAATCTTATTATATTTAAAAAAACAACTAAGATAAATATACTATGTGTCATCCATATCAAAGTTTCACTGTTATAAAAGATTCTCAACCACTATACGGTAAAACAAATATACTATATATCATCCATATTTGTTCGTATAATTATACTATATAACCTAACACATTAAATTTTATGTCATTGTTTGCACAAATAAATAAATAAATAAACTTTATGTCTCTATGGTTAGCCAATTTCGGACACTGAGTGCTGCAACAAGATTTGTGAGGCTTGAATTGAAGTTTGAACTAATTTTTTTATTATACTAAAAATCTTACTATATAAAATAGGGTTTTCAAATTAGTCATTAACATGATCATGACACGTGTCAAGATCACTGATGGGATGTTGACACGTGTCAAAAAATATTATTTTTTAAAACAGATAATTAAGAAAATAACATCAAATCTAAATAAAATTTACATGTTTATATCTAAAATAAAATTCTAAATCATAAAAGAAAATTAACAAAACTAATCTATTTTCCATTGTACGTTATAAGATTTTGACATGTAGAAACAAAAAAGTAATTCACTAAGCATGTATATTATTAGCTTATTAATAAATAAATAGTGAATAACAAATTTAAAAAAGAATAACATAAGTTATGTCAAAAGAATTATTATTTTTGAAACATAATAGGACAGCTAATTAAGAAAATAACATTATATCTACATAACATTACATGTTTCTATCAAAAGCTTTGATATTTGATTTTTTTTTTCCTATGTAATTTTGTCGATCTATTGCGTGGGTCTTTCATTTTGGCATAATTATAGTTCTTATATGTCAATTTGTAATTATATCAACAATTTTAGTAATTATAAGAACTATAGTTATGCCAAAATGAAAGTAATAAACATAAAATTTGTTTAATTTGTATAAGACATTTTATAGGTGATGATAAAGAGCATACTTTAACAATAAAATAATTTTGGGTGTAAGAGCATATTTTTAATGGTAAAATATAGAGTAAAATTATATGTGGTTACTTATTAAATATTGCTTTGATCAATTTGTTGCATGTAAAATATTTTGTAAATAAGTTGTGAAACATTTTTGAAATTTGATAACAATAATATTTGTAATGATGAGTATTTGGCAAAAGTTTTAGTGTGATATAATTTAGTTTTAGATTATTGTAATAATTGTTATAATATTTTAAAAATAGAAAAATAGAAATAAATGTATGAAGGTAAATACAAATATTTTCTAACTTAAATTATTTATATATTTACTTTAAGAAATAAATTTTCTTTATATATTTTCAAAAAATTGTTTTAAGGTTTAGGGTTTATTTTCTTCAATAATTTTAAAACCCGCACATCGTGCGGGCTCTTATCTAGTTGTAATGAAGTTTAAAACTCGAATTCTAGTTTTCATATTTACTTAATAACCTTATTTAATATTTTTAAAATCTTTATCTGTGATATTTTATATGAATTATATATTATTTTATTTGGTTAAAGTATTAAAAAATTATTTTGTTTTAAAAAATTAAGTTACTTTTAGTGAATATAGATGAGTTATTTAATTTTTGATTGATTTATTTTATAGTTCACCTTTAACCATTTTTTTTTAAGACATGTTATAAATTTATAAGTTTGAATTTTTGATCCGTAAAATAAGCATGGAAAAGTCCAAAAAGCCCTATAGCTAAGCCGAGCGGGACTTTGAAATATAAGCTGGAAAATATGTCGAGTTGGACTGGGCAAAGATCAAATATATGCAAACTTTACGGGTTTTAAACCGAACCGGACCAGATCAGCCCGATTAACTCCCCTACATATTCCATCTTACACTATAGTTTAACTAACCGAGTTTAAATTTTATGTATACCTAGCTACTCAAACAAAATACACGGAAGTATTGCCGGACAGGTTATCACTATTTTTTCTATTCATAAAGGAAAGAATGAACCTTAGTGTTCCTAGAAAATTGGACAAGCAATAAGTGAACATGAAAGGAGAAAAAAACATGAAACTATACTTTTGCTTTTCTTTAGTTATAGGAAACACTGCACTGCACAGTAGTGGTTCAGCTCATTTTTATTCAGCCCATAATTATTCAACCTATTCAGCTGGTTCAGTTTCTTAATCACCATTTGCAGCCCTAATTTGCAGTTAGCGAAATTTCTAAGAAAAGAAAAATAAAAAAGAGAAAATCATAAGCTTCTTAACATATTCACAATTCACCACTATCATTTTCCTCTCATATCTTCGGCATCTTAGTCAATCGCATGACCGAGGAAAGTTGGGCCCACCAAACAAAACCCTAGTTTCTCATTTGGGGGCAGAGAAATCGCGCGGCGGCCTTGTTGAGCTGTTGTCGGATTCAGGGACTCAGGCATCTCCGGTGAGGGAACATATGGCGGTTGAGGGTTTAAAGTGGGGCTTAAAGCATCCGAAGAGGAAACTAGGAGCTCGAGTTCTCCAGTAAGGTTTCTGAGCCCATTACCAAACGGTGTTGTACGAACCATTCCTCTGCGTTTACCCAGGTTTGATCGGATCCCAAATCTCTTCCACCCTAGTCAATCTTTGTGTCGATTTATGATTTCTTTAGTTCGAAGACTGCTTTTGGAACGTAAGTCACCATTTTTGGAAGGTAGATTCACTTGATTCACTTAGGGACCTTGCTTTGGAAGGTCGAAGCTTGAATAAAATCGGCATTATGATCCAGTCTCTATGGAGCTGTGATTACCGATGTGTCTTCAAGCTCCCTTCATCCTCTCTTATGCCCTCTGAACCATTTAAATTGCAACTTATCAACTTTTTGAAGTCTCCGCCTAAACACTTGAAGACTAGTGGCATTATGATCCCAGACCAATGGAGTTGGGGTTACCACAAATCTTTCAAGTGTCTCACATCTGCTACAACAACCCTAACCAACTCTCTTATTATCCTCAACCTGATCACCATCAACCGTGCTCAAACCATTGACAAAGCTCTCTCTCGGAGAACCTTGGATATGATCCCTTCGTCAATGTCAAGAGTCTAATGACCATGACAAACCTTTCATCTGTCGAGTCTCTCGAAGATGTGCATTCAAGCAACCGTGACCTCACATGTTCCAAACTGCCTTTAGACTTTTGTATCACAGCTCTCATGGACCACTATTTGATGTCTTATGTTTCTACATTTCTAGTTAAGGCTTTGGGGAAAGCTCTTCTTTGTAACCTTTTAAACCTTGAGGCATTGCCTTCTTTTGTATGTGGTTTGATTTGAATGAATGAATCCATATGTTTTGAACAAAAAAAAAAAGTCAATCGCATTGTTCATTTGTGATTTAAATGATAGAAAATTTATAGGATGAGAAATGCTTATAGGCTTATAGCAAATAAAGAATCTAACTCAAACCACCAAATATAATGGATTTAAGTTAACTCTACAACGGCTGAGCCACTTATGTGTGGCCACCATGAATTCAACACTGGCGACGATCTCCTACGAAAAACACACACTTCTTAACTGAATTTTTTTTATATATCCTCAAAATTGTTCCAAACAATGATAGAACTAGCTAGTTTTATTTTATGCAATAAAAACAGTTAGTTGACCAAAAAATACAAAACAGTTTGGAAGAAAGAAAAATGAAATCTTAGTAGATATACTGATATCAAATGTTATGAGTAGTCTGATAATAATTGTTAGGGAGTTTGATAAGAATTGTTAGTGACATGTTCTTTTAATTATTTTTATTTTGTTTGAGATGTGTGAGCTTAATCAGCTGTCATTTTAATTTCCATGTGAACCAATATCTCCCATACTGCTCACATAAGATTCGATCAAGAAATTACGAATAATTTAAAAACATTTCCACCACTCTTACATTTTCACTTAAATTATTATGATAAAGATATATAAATCTCTGGGTAGATTTGATTTAAGCAAAATTTATATATGTTTTAGTATAGTATATATAATTAACGCTAATAAATAATTCAGCTGCTTGTCCGTGACCAAATTGCTAACTGTAACATTATCTACTTCAAAGGTTACTTTATCATATCATGACCAAAGCCTGAAGTCAAATACTGGGAGCAGAAGTAAAGCACATATATGTGGCTACATATATATGTTAAAGTACGAGAACGGTATGTAACAGCATAAAAATAAACAAGATTCAAGCTTTGTTAAAGGAGTTCGGATAACCTACATCCCCGGGACCAAGTCCAAAATTCATTAGTTAGAAGTAGAACTCCAACAATACCATCAACATATCTCACTATCTTATTGATGGAGCGACGCCACACACCTTGTGTGTATCTCTCAATAATACCTAAGACGTGCACCTCTCTATGAAACACTCTCTTGGTCTTTATAATAATGGCTCAACCCTAGAGTTAACAACTTTCCTATTCTAAACCGGTAAACTAACATATTTAGATAACTCCTAAATAAAATTAATCATAATTCCATAACTCGGTAGGACTAATATAGCTTGCACCTCAAGCTATCTTCAAGCTTATGTCAATATTCTCCCTCTTAAGCTTGAAATATTTTTCTTCCAAATCTCTCATGCCAATGAGATCCCTCATTTTTTCAAACTCATTTCTTCCAAGCGCTTTAGTCAAGATATCTACCTTTTCCTCACTTCCGAGAACATGCTCGACCTCCACTTACCCATTCTCCACATATTCTCTTATATCTTTGCTCAAACTCATTTTATTTCATGTTTGATTGATTCCCTTTCGATGTCGTCGAATACTATCTTTATCACTATCTTCATTCTCCAATGCTTATATCAAACAAGATTCAACTTTTGACCCATCTTTAATACCCACAAGCATCATGTTCATTCCACAGAGACATAAATTCTGGAATTCCAAAGCTGGTAGGCTAGGTTCCCGTTTCTTCCTCTTCTTAACCTTCTTTCCCTTCACAGCTCTTTGCAGATTCATTCAGCTCTTGTTTCGAGTTTGCTTGTTTGTATACCAAAACCCTAACGTTTGCTCTCTCTTTCTTTTGCAGCCAAGACAGATGGGCCAGCTTCTCCTTAAGCCCATATAATAATAGGTTTGGTCAGAATTGGACTGGACTTGACTGAGGCCCATTCTTCACAATCTCCACCTTGGGCCCAGTCAACTTTACCTTCTTTCTTCATTAGGCCCACCAGAGAAACCTTTCTTCTTCCTTTTGACTTTGTTTCTTTTCACGACAAAAAACAAGCAGACTCAAAACTTCTTCTTCGATTTCTCCGATCAAAAAAATAACTGAAACGTGATTCAGACGAAGGCAACTCCGGTCACCTCCACGTTCACTGGCGACTTCGCGTGTAAACCTTTGCTTCTGAACCCGATGCCTACGATTCCTCCGTGGCCTTCTTTTTTTTTTTTGAACACAACAACTTTAATTAAAAACTTAAAACCTCAAAGGAGGGATGTTCTTACAACTTAGAATCAAACGGTTACAAGAAAGGTAAAGATAAAGACTACATGAGTCTTCCAAAGAGATGCACAACCTTGAGGAGTTTGCAAAAGGTGGAAGATCTTTTGGTGTCTTGTAGGATTCAAATTTGAAGGCAAGCTTCAGGAAATCCCTGACCAAAAGGTGGTCATACTTCGCTCTTACGGTAGACGCATTGGAGCTTTTGAAAGTGTGCTCCATGGAGGAGACTAAGGGGTGAGATGGTTGCAGAGTGGTCATGGCAGTTGAAGAAGATGAAAACGGGGCTCTCATTGGGAGGGTAACAGGCCGTAACAAAACAGGTGGGTCATCCCTCTCATGGCAATGGAGGTAAATGAATTCCACACAAAGCTTGTAATCAGTTTGTTCCTGGACTAGATCAACATACCCAAGTTTTCTATCTAATGGTGGTAAACGAAGCAGGGGTTCAAAGGGTTCAAAGATAGTGTTCAGGCAGGCTGTCAGATCAGATTCAAAGATATGTCTACACAACGCAAGCATCCAGACAGGGTTAAGAGACTGACCTCGACAAAATAATCTAAGAAGCAACTTTGAAGCCACCGATGTTCTGCTACCGAGAGAAACTCGTCTTGACCAAGCAGAGATAAGCGGTACTTCCATAGAGATGCAAAAAAGTTCATGATTGGGTTCAGGAGTCGGGTGAGGTGGATAGAAGATGCTGGTGAAGGCAAGGTAACCCCAACATTGTAACGGTGGGGTCATAATGCCAAGCTTCACCAAGCAGTCTTCCTCAAAGAGATCATCCCTGGAATCACATTGAACTCGACACAAAGGGTT
>NC_025687.1:16456836-16459569 GCF_000633955.1 Camelina sativa | reverse complement strand
GGGAACCTCGTCTTGACCAAGCAGATAACACCGGTACTAAGCAATTTGATCTTGATATAAAGCAAGTATAGGCGGATCGAGGGAGATTCCAGTGCAGGGATGCATCATAGCCTAAGTAGAGTAGACTATCTACCAGGGTTCCAAAGTAAGATTGGGGAGCAAACCTGGGCCAAAGAGATATCGAGGTTGGGACAGAAGCAGCCGAAGTTATGATGTTCTTCGTTAAGATATTTAAAGGCTCCAGCGTCAACACATAGCTCTCGTCCAGCTGCAGCCAAGTAAACCACTTGGAGAGAGGATATAAATCCGAGGATCGGTGAGATGTTATGGTTGACTGTGGAAGAGGCCAGATGGAGAGATTAACACCAAGGAGATCAGGCCATTCGGGGGGTTGAGGGGTGAGTTCAGGCAGTAGGGTACTCAGTCAAGTAGATACGCTGAGAGAGGAGAGTGGATGTAGAGGAACGATGGACAGTGGATGAAGCTGATGCATAGCCGGAGCAGAGATCTGAATTCTCAAGGGGACTCCGGTGAAAAAAACCAAAAACACAAACGAGATTTGCAGACAGAAGTAGAAAGGGATCGGAGATACTGAGAGATCCCAACGCCGGCGAGCCGAAGCTCTACCAGCGTCGGAAGATGATGAGATGAGTGGCGCCTTGATTATCGTGTCAGAGAGAATTAGGGCGAACTGACCTAAATAACTAAATAGTTTATAATCTCGAGCAATTCTCCGTGGCCTTCATTTCTCCGTAAAAAAACAATGGCCATCTTCGCCATCATCACCTCTGCTGGCTGTCGCTACAATCTTAGAAGTTTACGACTCCAAATCGGAACCCAAAAACTCAAGCCGTGTATCTTCCTTGACACAACATCGGATTGACTTCTCCTATTAAGCTTTGCTGCAATCTACGGCGATATCGTTTCCATCAAATTCTGTGGTGACCAGTGGTGCTCTCAAGTCTCACCATTTAAATCTGTCGAGCCCTTAAACCTCTTTTGCTCCTTCGATAGCTAAGTCCCGATGCAATTTCGACCATGAATCATTGCATCTCCGGTGCTTCCTCTGTCACCATTACTCTTTGTAATCTCAGGTATTTTCAAGCTCATCTTTATCTCTTTATTGAGCTCTCCCCCTTCTGAGATTTCAAACTTTGTAAAATCATAACTAGATTCTACTATCTTTCTTGTAGGAGCTCTGCTCAAGAAATCCGATTCCCGATATCTTTTGTTCTCCTTAGCTCTACCTTGAACCAGAATCACCATGTTTAAATATCTGTTTCTTTCACAAGCAACCTTCTTACTAGTCCACTTCCTTGGATCCGTTTCCCACCAGACTCCACCTGAAGCTTGACTTTCCCAGGTAACTCCATTCTCCATGTGCTTTTTCCTTAGACTTGAACATATCTCACAGAAGTCTCATCCAATATTTTTTTCATAATTTTGTGAGGTTGTTGATTTCACATCGGAGTTACCTGGAGTTGCGTCTTCAACTAGTGGACATTGAGAAGTTCACGGAAATGCTGGAACTTCATACTAGGTACTTCTCTTTCTAAAATTTCTGGTTCTTCGTTGAGCGACTCTTATAGACTTGTATCTCCTTTAGGAACTATGGTCCCTGTGAAATATATCGGCTCCAACTTATCCTTCTGTGAAAAGCCCTTAGTTACCACCCTAGCATTAAATCCTTGCTTTTCAACAGCTTCTAGTATTCCTGGTTTCGATTTTAAAAAACACTTACTCGGAATTAGCTTCTGTCTTTTTCTTGAAGAATCCTCTTCTTCATCAGCATTCTTACAATGCTTCTTTTCCTTGCTTTCCATTTTTCTCTTCATAGGTTTAAAAAAACATTGGTTAAGAAGGTTCTTCTCGCGAATAAGACTACAATTCCCACTTATGATCCCACTTCAAATTCGTTCACACTTTTTCCGACAATTTCTCCACCGTGAAACAAATGTCTTCCTTTATAAGACTTAATCTCACTGGAGACGAAGATTCTCAAACTCAGATTTATGGTTCTGAAGAAGAATGTTTAATCCATATTTACTTTGCTTCTCACAAATCAGAACTCTCTAAACAAGTTGCATCTTGATTTCTTCTCCTAAGANCCTACGTAGGTTATGATGTGGTGGCCATGTCTTTTAAAAAAAAAAAAAAAAAAAAAAAAAAAAAAACTGTAATTAATCTTTGAGATGATTTTACCAGAGATTCATAAAGAGAACATCCTTTCCAATTGTGAAACATCAAGACCCCAAACTTCTCCTTACTCTTAAAAGTTTCATCTTCGTCAACTCCGAGTCTCCGACATAACTTTCTGAACACTAAATCACCAAATACGACATCTTCTACCGCTCCCTCAGAGTTCCAGGATATATGTCTCCATCTCAAAAGAAAACATGTCACTGATTCTCAATCAATACAAAGAAAATCTTCTAGACTCGTTTTCAAGTTCTCTCTTTCGAACCAATCCAGTATAAACCTAACTCAATTAATAAAGGACCAGATTCACTAGGTTTCACATTCTTCCCAACGAACAGGCGTGGAATCAAACTAGAGCAAGCTGACAGGATTTTATCCCACGATCTTCCAGGAACACAACAACACAAATCACAACTTTCAGACTTCTCATATCAATCCCATCAATCAATTAGATCTTCGATTTCTTCTATGTCCTTTATGGGATACAACTTTTAGAACTCCCTCTTGAGTCTACATGCTCTTTCTCTCTCTCTC
>NC_025687.1:16421551-16456797 GCF_000633955.1 Camelina sativa | reverse complement strand
TCTCTCTCTCTCTCTCTCTCTCTCTCTCTCTCTCTCTCTCTCCAGTCACTATCTCCTTGGCTCTGTTTCACAAGCTTCTAGACGAGCTTCCTTCTATACTAACGCACAGAAGACTCAATACACGTACTAAGAGAGTGGGATTTCATGGGCTTGATTTTAATTAGACAAGATAGAGGGCCAAAAGCAGAACATATAGACCCATGACGAGAAAAACGATTCTGATCAACAACCGCCACCTCCTCCTCTAAATCTCTGTAATTTCAGACTTGTCATCGATCTTGACTCTTGAATTCATCATACCTTTCTTTTCTATCCTATGTCAAGAAAACCTTTTTTTCTTCTCAATCGTTTTCCGACTGTAATGGAAACAAGTAGCGTTTTCATTCAACTCTGATGGATAGCACAAACCCTTCCTAGGAGTTTATGATTTATTTTGCTTCTTCATGATACTCGTCATTCTCGTCTGCTACCAATTCTACGCTAGCCACAAATCTAGAATCACACCCGAAACAAGTATAGATCTCTATCGAACACAAGCTCTGATACCAAATAAAGCACATATATGTGGCTACATATATATGTTAAAGTACGAGAACGGTATGTAACAACATAAAAGTAAACAAGATTCAAGCTTTGTTAACGGGGTTCGGATAACCTACATCCGCGGGACCAAGTCCAGAATTCATTAGCTAGAAGTAGAACTCCAACAATACCATCAACATATCTCAATATCTTATTGATGGGGCGACGCCACACACCTTGTGTGTATCTCTTAATAATACCTAAGACGCGCACCTCTCTATGAAACGCTCTTTTGGTATCTATAACAATGGCTCAACCCTAGAGTTAACAATTTTCCTATTCTAAACCGGTAAACTAACATATTTAGATAACTCCTAAATAAAATTAATTCTTATTCCGTAACTCGGTAGGATTAGTATAGCTTGCACCTCAAGCTATCTTCAAGCTTTTATGTCAACAAGAAATTCAAGAAAATTTCATTTGTTTGGACTCGAAGACTTAATAACAAGGCTGCAAATCGATTAGCTAAGGAACCTTTACCAACTAATGTGTTATTTACAAGCTACCATTACATTCCTACTTGTCTTGTAAATGTCATCGATGAGGACCACTCCTTTTGGTAATAAAAGTTCATCAGATGTTAAAAAAAAAAAATAATAATGAGGTTCAACGAATCTAACGTTTCAATCGGCGGGTTTAGTTAATCAATTGAGTGTTTAAAAATCGGCGCATTTGATTTAGCTAATCATTCAAGTATCATTGTTTATTGTCAACCAATAGTCCAATTTACATCATTCATATAATATTTTCGTAGTAAACTTGATGGGAGACTATATTATTTGGTCAACTTAAGAGTATGAAGTACTACTAGTTACAAATATATGCAAAAAGTCAATAAACACATAATGCACCAATCACCACACATTGTAAAACATTTACATTACATGAATCGCGCGATGGAGCTCATACAATTTGTAGAATACTTGTTATATCAACCATCTGACGAGATGCGTTTTTGACCAATAATGTTTTTGATGGCTTAAATTCAACATCTTACAAGATAGTGTTTGTATAATTTATAAAAGAAATTGTGTGTTGCCAAGAAACAAAGAAACAAATGATTGTCTTTTTATACAAATTTGCGGATAGGCCAAAACTGATCTGATTGGTGGTTGGTGAACCGACGCAGTTCTCGTCGTATGATGTACATGCAATGTATACATGCATAGCATAACATATTTTGATCTAGCATAACGGAAAATGCGTAATCATGTACAATCATAAAAATATTGGATTTAAAAAATGAATGCATATTCTACAAAGAAAAAAAAAGAATCCCAAGTCTGTTTGGTATTGTAGCTTCAAAGATAACACAACAATTGTTAATAAAATTCAAGTTAAATTGGGACATCATCTTTGTGCCTCCAACACATGTGCTTATCTTTTGTTATATAACTTACTTTTGGTTAATTAGATCTATTAGATACCTAGATGTTTGGCTCGTATAAGACGCATATAAAAATCTCATTACTTTTAAAATATCATATAAAATTATATGAATGTATAAAATAATTCAACTAGTTTACAGAGTTTAGAAGAAAGGATCAAACTGAAAATTATATAGCCTACTCACTAGTCACTATTTAGCGAGTCTTACTTACATGACGTGAAGTAACTAAAAGAAAAGGTCAGAAAACTTCAGTAAATGAATTTAATTAATTACTAGTCAATCAGAAGATTAGATACTTTAGCTGGCCAAATCACTTTTGCTTCAAATCAAAATCTCCTTTTAACCCAATCTTTTTAACAGCTAATGTTGACAAGCTATCAACACACATATATATATATATATATATATATATATATATACATCAACCCTCTGTCAAAATCTCCTTCAAATCAAACATTATGAATATCTCCATAATCTCTTAATTAATTATTAATTAAATTCACTTTAAAAAAAATAAAAACACTAAAAATAAACAAAAATCCCAAACATGCTCTTAGTTCCTGAATTCCCAAGCACAATATCCGCCGATAATATACTTTATTCTAAAACTATAATATTTCCAAGCTTTTGCAGTCAGAAAGTGACCCAATTTGCATATTTTAATTCAAAGCTAATATGGAAATATATACTAGTATTGATTAGTAGGTTTGCAGTTGCACTATCAAACGCCAAAATTTCTTGTAAACTCAAAGCATGTAGTATACTATAAGATTTAATTTTTAGTGTTGTAAATGTAGAAATAATCACAGAATGACTAAACATAAATCAATGAAACTTTGCCAAACCACATATATATCTATAATACAAATTATATAAACAACAATCATAGCCAATTGGCAAATTTAAAAGTGTTTTCAAGAGACTAATTTTGCTTTCCCCTTTTTTTTTAATACATGAGTTTAATAAACATCAAAATAAAATGATCAAACTAAACAATTTGCAAAACCAAAAAAAAAAAAAAAAACACTTCTCAACCTCTATACAATGGAGAACGTTGTTGAAATATCATCTTTGAGACTCTCGATTGCCGGAAAACCTTAATCGGGCTCGGAAAATTCCAACCTTTACCCTTTCCCGTCGTCATCGCCGGCGAAAATCCCGATTCTCCGGCGACGGCAACGGATCTTGATTTTCTCATAACCGCCGGTTTATTAGTAGTATCTCCTCTGTTTCCCAATAAAATCTTCCAAAACGACGACGTTTTCTTACTCCTACCACGATCCAAACCGGAATCAATAACCGAATCCGGTATAATCGGAACAGCCATCGATTTCGATCTCCTAAACGCCGGTTCGCATTCAATCAAACTCGCCACTCGTCCTACCGAACCGACCCCGGAGGAGGAGAAGTTAAAACTGACGTCTCCGGCGAATAGAGAGAACGAGGAGGAAGAAGAAGAAGACGACGGAGATAAAGACACGGCGGCGCGTGAGCTACACGAACAAGGGAGGTCTTGAGCACAATCTGGACAAAGAGAAGAGAGACGTTCGTGGAGACAAAACGGACAAACGCCTCCGCCGCTAAAATAACCGCGTTTCGAAAAGTGCTTAGGACATTGCGAGAAACCATCTTCGTCCATGGTCTGAATATTTTATTTTCTTGCTTTTTTTTTTTTTTTTTTGTCTCTCGGAGTTTTTGTTGAAAGAAGTGGAAGAGAGAGTTCCAAAGACGAGAGCTTTTTATAAAGGAAGGCTTCTGCGTTTTTAATTTACGGCGTTTTGGTTGATTTAACTCATTTTTACTTTCACTAATCTTTTTATTATGGTTTATTTAACTTACAAGTGTCGCCGAATCATTTCATTAGGCAGCTAATGATTAGTGAAACGCTGCGTTTCGTGGATAACTGATTTACGTTTTTATAATATTTATTGGAACCATTGAGTTCATTCACGTGTGGCATGACTTTTTTTCTTTACATTATTAAATTACTTCTCTTTAATTCCTCCCTGGTGATTTATTATTATCAGAAACCGAACCAAATTGAATTTGAATCGAATTTTTTTGAAACGAGTCTGAATTGAGTTTTTGTTTATATCCAATACTTATGAGATATTTCGTGTTTTTTTTGTTAGAATAATCGAAGAATTTCAGATTTAGATATATAGGTCGCTAATGGCGAAATATATTTGCAAGATTGACTATGATTAAAAAAACACAACGAAAATATTTATAACTACTTTTTAGTGTAATCATACGAAACTATCTATGAAATAATATATAACAAATTTGTATCAGTAGTTTTTTCAATGCAAAAGTTTCTGTTAAACAATAAAAATAGACCATATATTTTGATTATAAATAGAGAATTTGTTAGAACTTATATTTATGAATAATTTTGTTCTTTTACTAACAAAAAATTAACTTAGTTTTTTTTAATCATTGGATGACTTATTTGAACTGAATAATTTTTTGCATATAATCGTATAGAATTGGATAAACACCTCTGAATTTAAAATTTCAAAAAGTATATTTGTCGATTGAAAAATCGGAAAAAAAAAAAAAATACCCAAATGGATTCGAGAAGTCCACGAATCAAAATAGTTGACGTGTAGGAATAAAAGCATATATGTATAATGTATGTGCTTAGAAAAGACAGTTCCGAGTTATGGAGACAAGCTTACTTACAAAGAAAGTGACCTGACCAACTAAAGATTTAGATCATTGGCCACTTGGTTTCTCTAGGCAAATCTTGTAATAAACTCAAACCTTTTTGAATCAAAAATCGGAATTCAATCTTATCACGTAAGGTTCTACGATAACCAATCTAACTCACTAGTTCGATTAGTTGTCGACAAAACTCACTAATTCAGTATATATTCTCGTAGAACCTAAGATTTAGACAAATCTAAGTCATCTTCATTCTACTGTTTAAGTTAGAATATTATATAGGATAATCCAATTTTATCCCCGGTCTAAAGAGGTGTTACATCATCGTTAAAGATAATGTAAATTGATATTTTTATCGATCTACGAATGATGATTTAAGTTGCAAATAGTTTTATTATATTTATGTCGTTGCTACTCTCTTAAAACTGTGGTCGATTTTTTTCCTTAGAATTTGGTTTTTGATAGGAAATGGGCCTCAAAAACCTTCTCAATTGCTGGGCCAAACGTTCTATAAAAATAGCCATTTCAAAGTTCCAATTTAAGATATCAATTTAGAAAGCTAACAGATCGTTGATTAAATAAACATAATATGTCAAACAAATATGTTTTCTGTCAAATGCAAAAACAAAATTGGGGCCGTTACTCTTTGTAAGAAAAGATAAAATATTAAAAGATGATTATGGCTTTTTTATTTTTCAAATCTCAAATCTAACAATATGTTTGTTTGGTAAAGCTATATTGAAAAAAAAAAATCCAAAATTAGACAAATTAACAGGGGTGAGCCGTGAGCATTTGGTTATCAGTTTGGTTTCACTTCCATTTATTGGAATTTTAGTTTTTTTTTTTGAATTTTAGAAATATATACATTTGATAAGCAATTTTCTTTTAGTTTAATTCGGTTCAAAAATAATGGTTTCAGAATTTTTAGGTTCTTGAAGTATAAGCTGGAACGATAAATTGTTACAAAATAGTTTAATGTTGTAAGAAAAATGGTAAATACAAAAGAAAAATTATATATTAAAAATCAAGCTTGTTGTAAAGTTTATATATGTCAATTTTAAAATTATATACTTTATAACATTTTATACCCCTTTGTAAAATGGTTACCAATCAATACCATAATCTAAACACATCTTTTTGTGATTCAGTCTCACATCAAGATCTATTTTGCATTTTATTTGATGTTTTTTTTTTTGTTCAAATGATGTGTTTTCTTTTGGTAGTATAATTCCATAGAAACTTTGCATACGATTATACTTTGTAATATATCTTTAAATAACTTTTTCGAAACTTTGTATAGCCATATTTATGAAAATAAATACAGTATAAGCTAAATTTTATATATTACTTCAGGTTATGAAATTTACAGCTCATCTGTTAGATAATTTTTTTTTGTATATTTTAGCAGGAGATATTAGTGAACCAATCGATAAGAGACATATAAAAGTCTAAATATGTAATATTCGATCTGATTAGGTATTTTGTCTTCTATTTCCGGCAAGCGACTAAAAAAATAATAATCCTTAATATAGAATTATAAAAATATAAATAAATACTACTCCATATATTACGTATTAGAAACCTAGACGATTGACTTGAAAACCAGACCCACAAATAATTGGAACTCTATAAAATAAATAATGGAGCTAGTCTACGCTATAAGTCATTATTATACAAGGATTAGTTGAAAACTTAGCCAACCCAATTAATATTTGTTCTCTGTTGCTTTATCCAAGACTCATCCCTGAGGCCTGATCCCTCTATTGATTCGATACGGCAACACTAATTTTATTAAATCTAATTAAAATGTGAAAAAAATACGAAGTTTAGTGGCATATGTGTACTATATATCTTTAGAAAATCAAATTAAATATAACTGTGTATGTATTATGTTTACACTAGTTAAATACGCTAAATGATAGTATGTTTTGTCACTATTAAATAAAGGAGCTTGAAAGATCAAATATGCTGTATTAATTAAACAGAATAATATTAGGACCAAAAATATAGGCAAACAAGAAACAGGTTAAGGATTAAGACAGTACATAAATAAGGATAATTAATTTTTGTAGAACTATACTGTTATAAGATGGTGTCCACTGATTAGGGTTGTCAATATCTTTCTTTTCTCATTGTACATTCACATCCACTAAATTAAAGAACACTAATGCGTATACTAAAATTATATGGCATCATCACATTACATTTTATTAATGCCAACTACACACAATTAGTGACATTTATACGCATACAGCAAATTGGATTTTTTTAATTCATATTTCTTTTAATGGATTTTTCTAACATAGATATCCATTAGTCCTGTTATTTTTACAGCCATATTTTTATCCTTCATTAATTAGCAAAAGAATATTCTTCGATCACAAAGCTCCACAATTTGTTTGTAAGAACTAAGAACTGATTGTGGTCGCATTTTCTAATTGAAAAGCATAATTACTAGTATAAATAAGTTAGCTATGTTTTCGGATGAATAAGTATACAAAGTTTATTGCTGCAAATAGAAATGTTTGTCTTGTATATCCAACCAGATAAAAAATTAGTTCGAAAACCAAACTTTTATTTGTTTAGTTCATTTTTTTCTAAAAACATGTCGATCCAATTATTGTAGACATTCAACTACTTAGAGGGTAGTTTTTCTACAATAATGAACAAACATGTACTCCTTGTGATTAGTGAGATGGTAATATTTCTAGATGGTAATTTTTCTACAAATAATAAACTAATTAGATGGTAATATTCCTACAAATAAAGAACAAAAACATGTCCTTTAATATTCCTACAGATAAAGAACAAACATGTACTTGTTGTGATTAGTGAGATGGTGATTTTTCCAACAAATAATTAATGAACAAACATGTATTCGTTATAATTAGTGTGATGATAATTTTCCTACAAATCATGAACAAACATGTACTCGTTGTGATTAGTGAGATGGTGATTTTTCCAACAAATAATTAATGAACAAACATGTATTCGTTATAATTAGTGTGATGATAATTTTCCTACAAATCATGAACAAACATGTACTCGTTGTGATTAGTGAGATATTTACGAGGACTTAGTGACACTCTCCAATACAACAAAAAAAACACATCTATTGGTTTTAAAACTGTAAACTAGATTTTAATAATTATTAAGAAAATGTATGTTATATATTTTGTGTGTTTTTAATATGTTTTGGTGATATTTAGATTCTATAATTTTATATAGATTATAGTTTTTTTTTTATGTTTGGTACCGGTTAACTCATTTAGTATAAGACTAAAGTATTTTATAAATTTTAATAGACCAACATGTAAAAATATATATAATTATATTTATGTAAAATCTAACCCGCTCTATAATCTGATCAGCAATAATTTAACTTTTTTTTAGTAATTTAAAAGTATCTAGAAGATTAAAATTATAGAAATTAATTTCTTTAGAATTATTTAAGTATGCTTTTCGAATACTAATTTAAAGTATGGTTGTATACAAATAATAACTTCAAATTTTAATATTTATTCAAATGATAAGGATATAATTATATAACTCTAAAAAGGTTACTTTGTCAAATGTACTTCCGCTTTAATAATAGAAAGATAATCATATTAATATATGATAAAAATAAGTTTTTTTGGAATTTATTTATATGAAGAATCATCAATATAGAATACAATTTGATCTTTAAATTTTATTCGGTCGTATAAATGTACTAACAGTCAATGCATGTTTAGATGGGTAGAACCTAGCTCAATGTCCATTCATGGTTAAATTTTATTGTTAGACCTAAACTTAACTAAACGCATCATCAATTCTAAAATCTAAAAGGTTTTTTTCAACGTTTTGGAGAACATTCACTTTTCAAGGAGCGGTGTTATGATCTCGTCTCCAAAGAGCAGAGATTACCAAAATTTCTTTGATCTTTTATCCCCGATTCTGCTGGAAGACTTGTACTGAAACCTCCTCGAAACCCCAAGTCCCAATTACCACCACATGTATAATGCTTTGACGTTTGACCATATGGTTTGTTTTCTTTTCTTCAACTTAAATCCGTCCACAAGTTTTGTGTAGAATTCCTTAACCTCCATGGCCAAAGGTTTCATGTATGAGAGGACCCACCTGTTCTATTACGGTATTGCACATATTATTTCAAGTATACTCTTCTTGAAACCTCTAACCCCAACCTTCTCCAATTGCTACAAGGATGTAAGTTTGGATTTGTTCCTTATTTACAGTGTAAAACTGATTACAAAACTTTTGTCGATCTCCTTAACTTCCATGCATGTTGGCTTCATGAGAGGGACGAACCATCTGCTATGTTACAGTTTTGCACCTATCAGTTGCATCTCCCGATTGTAGCTTCACCTAATATCATGAGCTATGAGCATACAAGTACGAAGAACCTTGAGTTCTTGTTTTTGAATCTTCTCATGTCGGCAAAGATCCTAATCCTTGGCACCCTTTTAAAAGCTTGGTCGCATATCTGCATATCTTGCACAAGGCGTCTATGATCACATGTTGATCAAGGAATTTGCAAAACCCGTCTTCATGGTCGAATCTGCTATGGTCTCAAAAGATTTTTGTAAGAGATTTTTGCCAAAAGTGCTACATTTCCTAAAAAGAATTTCACCAATGCCTCATTCTCAAAATCTTAAAGAAAATGCCACAAAAAAACTTTATGGCATAATGTCAAAAGACAATTTTCCCCTCGTAATAGTAATGAAGCAAATAAGTGGGAAAGTTGTGTGTCTCTTTCATGGTTTTGACGGGAATGGTACGGATGATGGACAAGATACATATGATGGACAAGATATGGATGACAAACAAGATGATACAGAGAATGATGCACAAGATTATATGGAAAAGTAGGCCAAAACCACTGACCAAACACTCACATGAGGGTAATCTTCTGTCTCAACTAACTTCCTCAAGATCGTGATGCAGGGACGACCATGAGAGATATATAAAGTGGTTCCTTCTCCAGCAAATTCTGTTTACTCTCCTTGTATGCTTATTCCACTAAAATTTTGTAGCCAACTTGAAACACGACTTTTAGCAAAACAAACCAAAAACATTGTTAACAACCGATATTTGTGTGAATCCCTTGAATTTGTATTTGCATGTATTGTTCAAACAATCTCCAAGCTTCATCAAGTGCAATTTCAATTTCTTCATTCAGTTTAGCAGGATCACTAGCCTGAAGCAATGAAGATCCAACAATATTTGAAAATGCTTTTGTTCTATCGACAGTCCATACAGTAAACCTGGTACTAGTACGAAGCTTGGATAACACACTGAAGCATTAGACTTAAATGTTTTACCAGTCAAATCATGTTACAAAAACCATTGAGATTGAGTACAAGTAGTTTCTTCAATGGAGTCGACGAGAACTAATGTTTGCATCTTTCAATATTTTGATAAACATGTTAAAAAAAACCTTTTAGATAAACATTGTTTGCATCTTTCAATATTTTTTTTTACAACAAAAAAAATAATAATTTGTGAGTCCAATCTAAATCAAAATACAATTGAACTAGTGTTCATAATCAAATCAACAATTTCGAAGTCCAAACTAAATTAAGTAAATAATTTAAATTAATAAATTTATTAAACTAAATTTCTAATATGAAATAAATGATTTTTCCATATACATTAAAGATTAAGTTAGCTGTATAATGGATTAAAAAAATATTGCATCTATAAGTAGTTATCCATTTGGTTAAGTTTTAAAAAAACTTTGATGCCTGAGTTTTGAGAAAATAATCAATAAGTTCATATGGACTTGATTCGATGGGTATGGTGTGAACATTTTTTAGTAAATTGTAAAGAAAGTTTATTTACTTCCACTTTAATTTTTGGTTGCATCTTCAGTTTTTTTTCCTTAGCTTCATTTGCATCTTCCAATATTTTTTATTTTCACCTAGATACTATAACTATATATATCCATGTGGATACAGTTTTGTGGATATGCTTAGATATACTAGATAATATATTTTGAACATGCTTAAAACTTGTCAATTCACAATTGACCTTGAATAATTGTTTGTTTGAGTTATAACCTTACGGTTGCACAAAAAAAAAGAGTTATAAACTTACCAAACCACAAATTGTTTGATCAAATAGGATTTTATATTTTTTGTATGACTAAACACAAGTAAGTATCCATTAGTGATATTAAAGTTGGACATCCACATATTAGCGAATAAATGTATAACTACAATTGGATAGTGTATAATATAATAATTCATTTAAAATATAGCATTAAAATGTTTAAAAGTTTGATAAATTTTTGATATTAACTTTCGAAATTGAAAACAAAAACAAAAAGAGAAAAAGAGAGAAAGAGAGAGACACAAAAAATCATCAAATTATTAGGGAAAATTGGTCATAAAATTTGACACACTAGTAAAAACATGGAAAAGTACCACATTCTACTTTATCCTGCTACATAATCCATCATTTACTATCCCACATTCTACTTTATCACTGGTAATCAATCTAACTAGTTACTATGTCCTTACACTTCCTTACAATAATAAATTATTTTAGCCCTCAAAATTACTAATATTACAATAATATTTTTTTTTATTTTCACTCGTACAATAACTAGTGTTATAGTATTACCAATTTTGTTATTGAATTTGTTACCCTATTATATAAGCGGACGTTTACTATCGTACTAGTTACTATGTACTTACACCTTCTTCCAGTAAATACTACATTAATTTAACCCTCAATACTAATGTAATAATTTTGTTATTTTAACCCGTACAATAACTAGTGTTATACTAATATAAATGCTGTCATTGAGTTTATTATCCTGCTATATAAGCCGACATATACAATTATAACTGTTAATATTTTTTACTGCGCCAGTTTATCACTGGTAGGTAAAAACAAATTATCAGTTTACTATGTCGCACTCTATAACAAAAAAAAAATGGAGACTAAAAGACATACCATCTGGTTAAGCCAACGTTTTCCGCTAGAAATAGAAAAAATTGGCAAACCATTCACCATAAGAAAGGCGAAGAAGCATGTTAAGCATGTTAAGAAATAGAAAAAATTGGCAAAACATTCTCTAGATAAGAATCAAGGTGAGCCTCAACTCTGGCTTCACCCGGGGGCAACAATTGGAGGTAAACGAGTTTTCAAGCTGCTTGGAAAACTAGTGGAAAATATCACATATGATCAAAATTAGGCAAAAAAAAAGACTACAAGTAAGATATGTTGGATTTAAAGAAACGAACAAAGTGGCAGTTTATCAAAAAAAAATCACTGTTCATGGCAGTTCTGTTAATCAATTATTTTTGTAAACTTGATCACTTTGGAAAATTCATGAAACCACTACTTTTATTTCTCTTGTTGTTTTTTAGCTTTCGATTGTACGAACTCCTCTCTTTTAAGATTTTAAGTACTAAAAATTATTGTTTGCACAAAAATAAAAGAAATCATTTACTCATTTAATGTGTCAATCGAACTTAGATTTAATACAATTTTCTTTTATTTTTATTGGCTTTATACATTATTTAGATCAAATTTTATCAAACGAATTTTATTAAAAATGAATTTGAAATTCACACTTAACTCTCAGCTGCGCAATGAAATTTATCACTTTTTCTCAACACTTAAATGTGTTTTAGTATATTATTCGATTATTAGATCAAAGATGATGATTAGAAATATAGTAAATGGAATTTTAACGTTGTTTATGTTTAAAATAACTATCGTTTTAGATATTTAATAGAAATTTGAAATAAATGTTATATTGAACTCCTAATCAAAATTTAAAACATAAGTAGAACCAAATATATAAATAATAAACTCAACTTATTTTTGTGTGAGTATATATATTAACATTTAATATATAAAATGTGTGATAATGATATTATGGAGATGGACTAGACAAATAACAAATGAACACAGTGTAAAGTAGTGTTAAACGTGTAATATCATTAATCAAATGAACAATAATTTACGTTACTGTTCAATGTTCATTAATGACGATCTTAAACTGTTTTTTTTTCTTTTTGTTTTCCCATTTCTTGATTAGATTGAGTGCAGATATTTTTCTTTTTCTTTCTGATGTCTCGAAGTCGAACTAAAGTCTTGAATTGAATCAGATATTTTTGATTAATTCTCCCATTATGTGCATTAAAAAGTAAAGAACCAAAAATAAAAAATGGAAATTTAAACATAAAAACAAATAATAAATGTGAAAAGGAGAAGAAGAAGAAACAATGAAAGTGGGAGGTTGGGTTCGGTTCATTGAACCCTCCGTAGCAAAAGCAAAGCTCTCTCTCTCTCTCTTTCTCAGCTTCGGGTTTTTAGGCTCGGGTGTTTAGGTTCGGAGTATAGTCGACTTTTGTGCGGATAAGAACGACTCTTCGCTTCTCTTTGTTTTTACACGAACCCCTCTCTCTCTCTCTCTCTCTCTCCTCTCCTCTGCTTTGCTCTTTCCTTTCTCTCACTTAAAAAAAGTTGCGATTGAAGAGAATCAACAGCAAGCTACTGTCAGAGAGATCAAACCCACGAACTCAAGAATCATCATGGTACTCACAATACAAGAAAGATTCAATCTTTGTTTTTTTTTGTTTTTCTTCAAATGTGTTCTCTTTAAGTTTGATCATAAATGCTCTGTTTTTTTTGTTTTACTTCAAAAGATCCGATTCAAATCCCACCACGAACTCTTTTTTTTTCCAGCTCTGATCAATCTTAGTGTTTGTTTCCCTAATGGGTTCTCTCAAAAACTCGAATCTTTTTTTTCTTTCCACAAATTGATTCTTTTTAAATTTGACTTGACTCTGTTTTCAATTGACTCTGTTCTCTGTTTTGAATCATACTCTGGTTTGTTTGTTTGTTTGTTTCTCATTCTTCTGAGATTGTTTTTGTGTGAAACAGGGAGCTGAAGAAGAAAACAATAAGACATGGCCTCCATGGCTAAAACCACTGCTTCGTGAGAAGTTCTTTGTACAATGCAAACTACACGCAGACTCACACAAGAGTGAATGTAACATGTACTGTTTAGACTGTACCAATGGTCCTCTCTGTTCTCTATGTCTCTCTTCTCACAAGGACCATCACGCCATTCAGGTTCGTTTTTTTATCTGATTTTTTTTTTACCATGTGGTTAAAATCCAGATTGTGTTAAGTTTGGTTGGTCATCTACCTTTTTTCTATCATTTATTATTCCGGGATTCTCGGGAAAACTTTCCCAAGAAAATGCGAGAAAAATAAAAATAGTTTTTTTGTTACTTTGTTTGATTGATTTTTTCTTGGTTATTTAAATTTTTACAGATAAGGAGATCATCGTATCACGATGTGATAAGAGTGTCGGAGATTCAGAAGTTTCTGGACATAACAGGAGTTCAAACATATGTGATTAACAGTGCTAAGGTTGTGTTCTTGAACGAGAGACCTCAGCCTCGACCAGGCAAAGGTGTGATCAATACCTGCGAAGTCTGTTATCGAAGTCTCGTTGATTCCTTCAGATTCTGCTCTCTTGGTTGCAAGGTAACCAATTAAAAAAAACTTGTTATTAATGTCTTTGATCGTAAATAGGAGTTAGTTGTGTGTTGGTTTTGGTTGATGAAATTGAGAAAGTAAAATTTTCCACGTTTGGGTAAGAAAATGCGGGAAAATCAAGTAAAAAAAACTTGGTGAATAAAAGGAAGAAACTAACATAAATGTCAAAGTTTTGGTCGGTAAATGTATATATATTTACTTGTGGAGAAAGTTAACTTCAATAAATATGTAGCTATTTTTGGGTCTATATACTGAACAAAACACTATTTTGAGGGAGAAAAGTGTTAATAAGTCCAAACTTAGTTGAATAGGTAAAACTAACTACTATTCAATAATTTTCCTGAATTATATTGATTTTGTATTTAGACCGTCATTTATTCTTTAATCCTTGTTTGATGGGAATTGAGAAAAGGACTTAAAAAAAAAAAGGATTTTTCTTGTTGGGTGGGCGAGAAAATGTGGGGCGATGATAGCAACTTCAAGAAATTGTGGAGTTGAAAAATAATAATAGCATTTGGGTTGACGAGAAAGTTAGGGAAGAAAATTCCAAGTCAATTAAAAAAAAAAGAAAAAGCTTCATCCTTAAGTAACAACACCTCATTTTAAAGGTCTTTTCATTTTCATTACTTTTTCTCTAATGGGTTTCACTATCTTCATTTTTTGTTTGTTTATAGGAGATAATTACTAAGATATTCCCTAGCATCAATCAACGTAATACTAACGTTGTTTGATCTTGTATTGTTTCTGATTAGATCTCTGGAATATCAAAGAGGAAAAGAAAGGATTGGTCGAACAACCTTTCGGACTCTGATGATTCGTATAGCACTACGAGTATCGGGAGGCTCAAGAAGAATGACGACATTATGAATAATAGTTTCACGCCATCAACACCGCCTTTATCAGCCGTGAGTCGCAGAATCGCAAAACGAAGGAAGGGAATCCCGCACCGTGCTCCTTTCGGAGGACTAATCATAGAATACTAAGAAGGGAATTGGTAATGTATCTTATGCTAATAACAAATCACTAGTAGTAGTTCCGTGTAAATGTATGTATATATATATGTCTATAATGGTATAAAGCAATGTAAGGGAAAAAAAGCTTAACATAATATAGTGTTGTGTAGATATGATGGGTAAAAAAAGTGGGGAATATAATAGAATGGAAGCATAAATAGAATACTTGTGCATGTATATTTTGGGCTCAAAGGGTATAAGATATGTAAATGTAGAATAGTGTTGTTGAAAAGACAATAGTAATAAGTATATGTGATGCAATGCAAATGTGAATGGAATAAAGGGCATTTCATTTCGATGTACTACTTATTTCTTGTCTTCTTTGTTCACACTCTCTCATGTTTCAGTTTCAAATAGATATCAACTTGTATTTTTCCGAAAAGTGAGTGCATAATTAAACCATTCATGGCAAGAGATCTGAGAAGAGAGAGAGGACAAAGAGAGTTATTTTGCTCAACCTTTTATATGTAAATTGACTATAAAATCGACTTTTCATTTTTAAAGTTCTCACTATTACAATATCCCATTAGTATTTGACATTCACTGACATTCACAGGGGAAAAAACCAGTACATAAGCAAGATACATAAGTACATATAAACACGGGATTTAGTTTATGTAGTATTAAAATAGAACTAGATTTTAACCGTGGTATACCGCGGGATAACTTTTTATGACTAAAAATTTTAAGTTATACTGTATTTATTTTTTTGTTAATATTGTTTGTTTTGTTTAGTGTTTAAGATTCTAAAATTTAATTTTGATTATTAATTCACCCATGGTACAATTTGTTTTTACATAATCGTAATAAATCACTTAATTAGATATGTCTAATATTCTAAAATTCATGGTGTTAACAAAACAATAAGATGAAGATTTAACTCGCGTTCAAGTGTGGGATTAATCTATTTTAAAAATTTATACTAATGTTAAGGTAAACCGTCTAACCATATAATTCGTTCTGCAATATAACCCCGTTTTATAATATTTTTAACATTTATAACCTTTTATTAATTTTAATTATATCAATAAACATATTCTGAAATTTTTGAATTGATGTTAAAATATATTAAAAAAATGATAAACCAAGTGAAATATAGAAAATATTATTTTAGATATACTATCTCGTTTTCGTCTATATTTATTAGTTTGCACCCAAAAAAAATCTATATTTATTAGTACAGATTAGTAAAAATATTTTAGGAATCTAAATGATTTCTGTATTTTTAAGATTGTATATTATTAGAGTCAATTAGGCTTGGAGGTGGAGATAATTTAGGAACATTAAGTCAAAAATTTTGGATGGATAAGAGGATATTTACCCGATTTACATACCTTATTTTTGCTTATTTCATTTTTTTTAATTTTTTTTAAATGTTTTAATGATAATGGCATTGGTGGTAAATATTTTCCAATTCCAAGTCTTCTTTAAAAAAATGCTGTAAAAATGTTAATATAGATAACTATGGAGGGGTTGGTGGACCAAATTATTAAAAGTTAATTCTGTGGACAGGTCTAGTTTTTAAGATTTGACTTAAAAAAAAAACATTTATAAGAATTTTATAAGTGTGTGTGTAGATTCTAAATCTTTGTGTTACACCTTGGATTATAGTTTTAATCATTTAGTCCTGAAATTCTATTTTGAATTCATTTCAAATAGGGAAGAAGATTTATAGCATAGTCGGCAAGAGTTCTCTCGTATTTTCTCAGATAATCAAGTGCTTGGCTCTTTGCAATTTAAAGCATGATCAGTCATCGTGTTAACATAGTGAATTTGGTGCGGTATCTAAGTTATCTATAGGTGCAATTATGAAACCAATGGACTGACATATGATGCAAGAACATATTTATCTTGTGAAAGAAATAGAAAATTTTTGTGAAGTATATAATCTTGAGAGTGAATTATAGGCTACCAAAAAACAAAAAATTATCTATACATTTGCCAAGAATTAAAGATTATGGACGAAATTCATATGCTGTGACACGGTATCCAGATTGGATTAACGATCAAATTGATCATGGTCGCTCTTCTATTCTATCTTGGTGTATAGAGAGCTCTATTTGATTTCAGTTTATCCTAGTTTTCTGACTAAGCTTGGCCGGTCCGGTGGTTTTTGTATCTTCCTTCTCTTAATAATCCAGATTGATAAATGTTTTTAGCATGGGAGTATGTGTGTGCACGTGCGATGACATGCCATGTGTTGTGTTAATATTGGCAGACGGTAATAGCTTCGAAAGAGAAGAAGCCAATGATGTGTTTTGGGAATAAAAGAAGAGAAAAGGCAAAGAGTCCAACGGCATCTAGTTGTACTGAGAGTGGCCTCTTTAAAGCTTTTTAAATGGGCATTTGTGGTTGTGGGACTCATTATCGTCATCTTTTTTTGCCCATCCGATCGTCCCAAACGGCATATAATTGCCGAGTTACGTAATTTCGGCCGTTGGATTCTCAAGAACTTGTTAGAAACGTGACACAATTTTTTTTTTTAAATCCACAGTATAAATTAGTTCGACATGTTGTCATTTTGTTTTTGTAATCATGTAACAGTACTATTGGTACTATAAAAAATGAAATAAAAAGGAACAATTCTGGAACAAGCATGTGTCATGATGTTGCCAAACCCACTCACACCACGTAAATTGTTTCGTCCGATTGTCCAACAATGTAATATATATATATATATAGTTATTAAAGAAATGTGGTATTTTAACTTCTAGTGTGGTAAGCGTAAGCTAAGTGGTAAGTGAGATGTGATTAATCCATAAAACAAATCTTTTGTTTTGATTTATGAACAGATGACCAACATTCACCTACTTTTTTTATAAACTGATCGGTTGATTATAAATATGAACAAATCCACATAATAGTGCTCTAAGCTATGTAGTATCTATCTAATTTATATATTGAGGAGGATAGGTTGAAAGTGCTATTAACAAAATTAGGGATTACGGAGAAAAAGATCATGGAAATAGCTAGCTTATGGAAGTGAAATAATCAGATCATACACAACTAGTAGTTGCTTTCTCTTAACTACTATTTCATAGTGATCTAATGGTAAAAAATAATTATCTTGGAATTGGAAAATAATTGTTAATCAAGTTCCGTTATGGATGCTTTAAATAATAAGAATACATTACAATCATCAATAGGTCCTTCAGAAAATTAGTTGAGGTTTCAGTTCGAGATCCATTGGTTATAATTTTTTTTTTGTTGCCTACAATTATTGTTTTTAAAATTTATACACATGAAAATTTTATGAACAATGTTATTCTATTTTTTGAATAATATTAAAAATCATATGATAAAACTAAATAAACTGTTTTTTTTTCTGGCAGCCACACATTGGATTAAACATTTGGGATGTTCCACTAGACAACATTCTTAATTTTACAATGACATGCTAAACAGGTCTATTAAGAACAACTTAGATGATCAAAGAGTGGAAAACAAAACTAATAATAAGACGAGATAAATTGACTTTTAGAAAGAAGTTATCCCAAACGATATTATGCTTTATGTAATTTTAAGTTGGGCCATACCTTAAAGAGTGATTAACATGCTTTATTTTAGGCCCATATATAGTATACTTGAAACGTTACTCACGCAAGCCCCCAAGTTTTGACCATAGCAAAAGAGAACACATGCAAGTCTCTCGATCAAGTCACGTGTATACCAACCGATATGACGTGGTATCGATCATCCGCTATTAAAACCTTGCTGTTGAAGGCAAAAGATGAAATAAATTCAAAAACAAAACCAAAAATTCCCCAACTTGTAAAGTTTGATCGGAGATGTCGTCGGCGCAAATGGATCCACACGACAACTCAAGTCGCGAGAGGCCAGCAAGCACCAAGACCAGCTCACGCTCCCGGCACGGTATCGCCGCCACCGCAAAACGAGGCAACTTTTAGAGCTAAGAGAGGAGAGGACGGTGGACAAGAGAAAGACTCGGAGGCGGATGAGCGGTCTCCGGTGACTAATGAAACACGACATTGTTTCAATCGATACATGCAATACCATAATTAAGTTTTAAAAATTGGTTACCACTAACTAAATAAGTGATTAAAGTGCGTGATTACTATACTTCATTATACTATATTTTTTTTAATGCATACATAGGTGTATTGAGAAAAATGGAAGAGATGCTAATGATTGCAACAACTTAAGAGATTATGTGCGTTCAATGTGTCCCAAAGAATTGGTGCGCTAATCTTTCGTAATATTTTATTGCTTCTTAGTAATAATTACGATTGAAGAATAATTGTTATTACAAAAATTCTACTTTTTTCTTTTCTATTTTGTAAAATCGTTTTTTTGTGGGGTTTGTGAAGGTTGAAACATGGGAGGAACAGAGAAAATCTGTGATAGAGAGTGGAAACTTAATTAACGTACGTTTTCTCGTACGAGAATCCTAGATTTGTAGGAGAACTCAGATTCACGAACGGATCAAGAACGATATCGACGTGGTTTTGCAAATCTTCCTTGTAGGGATTGAATATAAGTTCTTAGGTTGAGAGTCTCCTCTCTACGTTTTACACAAAATTCTCGTCAAACTTATTTATTCAATAATCGATTAATTAACTTTACTGAGTTATATCTCTTTAAATAAGAGAAAGAGGACGAAAATTCTAACCGAAACAAAAAGCAAACAAATACAAGTTCAAATATACATTAAGTCTATAAAAAACAAAACCTAAATAATGAATAAGCTCAAACGTGATGATCGTCACTTTTGTGTCGACTGATGCAGCATCACGCGCTGCATCAGTCCCTCCGGGTTAGAAAGATTCGATCCGAATCTGAGATCGTTTAAAGTATTTTTGTTGACCAGTTCATAATATTTTCGCGTAAGAATTTCATGGAGTTTCTTATTCCGCTTCAAGTGTAACATGCTAAAACGTCCTCTACATAGAGTCTTTGTTAAAACAATTGTGGCTTCCAAGCTCGCTTGAACACAAGTGACCAAGAGATTCACTTTTTCCATAGATCTTTTATCCTTGTTTGGTGAAAATATTGACACATGGTCAAATGCACGAGGGAAAAAACGATACATCGTAAACAAAATGCATAAAACATCACCTGGATCAAACACCATGTCACGCCGCTGATCGTTTGCTGCTTTGCCCGTTGAGAACGTCAACAACAACTTGCTTTGTCCGCAAGCAACGACACCCCTACACCTTAGTTTTGTAGAAATGTCCAATAGTGAATTCTGAACACCTTTGTTTCTCCATGTAGGCACATTATTACTAACCAACAATAAATATTTGGCATTAAGAACCTGCAATACATCACCAGCAGCAAGTACGACACCCAAAGTACCCACAACAACCCAAAGGTGATTTTGCTTGTAGCGAAGGTAAACCCCAAACAGCACCTCCATGCTACTCTTTGTGATTTTTGTGTGAGAAAGAAATGGGGCATGCATATAGAAGCTGTAAGCAAATAACTTCCACATCAACACAACGACAACCGCATTTGTAATCTGCTCACCCACCATGAACCGAAGCTTGTTAAAAAAAACAAGCCAAGATGAGGCTGAATTTTCCACACGTTAATAACTTTCTTGATGCGCAAGTAACGACTCTCCAACAACTAAACCAAGTGGATATGGAACAGGAATCAGCTAGTGGGTTACGAACAGCTCTGCTTACCCATTGTAAAGCTCCACTCTGGCACAATGTGGACGTCACGTTGATGAAATCCTGGTGGTGATGCGTAATTTGGACCTTTGACAAATCACCACCAACAAATACTACGACAAAAGAACCCGCAATTAGAAAAAGGGGAATCTTCTCGCTTCCACCAACAAATACTACGTCCGTGTCATTCTTCTGGTAATTCAACACATTATACATCCACCTAAGAAATGTTGTGACCCCCATTGAGAACTCCAAAAAATTGATTGGCACATCTTTGCTTCTTTTCAGAGAAGCCATAAATGATAAAATATCCCACAGCGGCCACAAACATGTACAAGTATCCCAGTCAACAAAGACACAAGTCAATAAAGAGTCAAACTGAGGCACCAAACAAGAACAGTTCACTATCTCCACTTTGCCAAGACTCATTGAAACCCGTATAGAAGACAGCCACATACGCATGAGAAAAACACATGTGACTCTGATCCTGGACTCTCCTCTGTTCACAAAAATATTTGCACGACATTCCACCATCATTGTATATTGATGATTGATCGAGGGTGATATCTCTAATACTAAATGCATAATATCAATTACGTAACTCAGCTCACTTCGCAGCTTACTTTGCAGCTCACTTTGCGCTTCCACCCGTACATCAAACAACACCAAATATATTCCTTTTTCTCCACAAATGACTGTAGTGATTGCTTTATACACAGCGAGAATAAAATCCATATTGATGGTGACTTCATACGACACGTCCTCAAGCTCTCGTGAAATTAGCATCGTAATTATGTTATCTTCCACACAAAATCCAGTATAACCCACTTGTCTTTATCCACAACAGCTCCATTGGAAAGAAACAAAGTAATGGGATTTATGATGCATATGTCTGTCTCGTAGACGACACGTTTAGCATAAGACTGAACCTTCATTGGGTTTTCGTGTCCCAAAGCCCAATTCATAAACTCCATTTTTGAGCTGCACACGTAGATTCCTTCATCTGTTTGATTAGTCTTGCAGCTCACAAGTAAAATTTCTGTACTTAATCGTCAGTGATGACAAAATACCAGAGGTTTGGTGAACTCAATCACTTGAACTTCAATTATCTCTCTGTCTTCTTTGTAAAAATCACCCCAACAGGGATTATCCAATTCTTTGTCGTCGTGGACAACATCACCACCTTCTTTATCATTGACATCGGCCTTTAGATATGCATCATACACCATAGGATTCAAATCCTTGTCATAACCGTTTTCTTCGCCGACGTCATTGTCTTCTCTGTTGTCGGGTTCTTTCACGTCGACAACATCATTGTCTTCATTGGAGGCGAGTTTCAGAGTGCACAAATCAACACCAACAACATCGTAGATATGCTCATCGACAACGTTTTGGACTTGAATGAAACAACTCTCCGTGTAATCCACCAAACGTGTTTGTCGTTTCAAATTTTGCAAACGATTGTACACCAAACTGTGGTAATGATGAGGCAAAAAGTGTGCACACAACTTCTGCTTAAGTTTATCCCAAGATCTAATAGGGTTTTTGCCTTCACGCTTGCGTGTTGTCTTCACTTGCTGCCACCATGATGCGGCATGTCCTTGAAATTTTTTTACCACAAGCGAAACAAATCGATCCTCTGCAACGCTTTGAAAGTCAAAAATCTCTTCAACATCCACAAGCCAATCTAATAATAAATCACTAGAAAATTCTCCGTGGAACTCGGGAATTTCCAACTTAAAATCTATTATAAAGAAATCAAACCACCAGGAACGTGATGGCTCTGATACCAACTGATAGAGAGCGGAAGCTTAATTAACGTAAGAGAACGCTAGATCTCTAGGAGAACTCGAATTCACGAACGGATCTTGCTTAGAACGTTGTAACTTGACGAAGAAGCAATAAGGATATGGTCGAGATCGGGAGCGATATCGACGTGGTTTTGCAAGTCCTCTTTGCAGGGCTTGAACACAAGCTCTTAGGTTGAGAGTCCTCCTCTCTAAGCTTTACACAAAGCTCTCGTAAAACTTGTTTATTCAATAATCGATTAATTAACTTTACAATAATGAGTCATGTCCCTTTAAATAAGAGGAAGAGGATGAAAACCCTAACCGAAACAAGAAGCAAACAAATACAAGCCCAAATATACATTAAGCCCATAAGAAACAAAACCTAAATAATGAATGAGTTCAAACGTGATGATCCTCACGTTTGCGTCGAAGATGCCCTGCATCAATCTAGGACATTGCCATCATCAATATGAAGATTAGATTTTCGGGAAAATCACGTTTTAAACCTTCATAGTGTCACTCGGTAGCACTTTAAACCTCGAGAAAATTTCACTAACACTATAAACTTAAAATGATTTTACTAACACTTTAAACGTTTAAAATAATTTTACTAACACTTTAAACCATAAAACTAACTTTCATTTTTGTACCGCCATAAAAAATAACGGAATAATAATATTCTTCAATGCGAAATAGTTAAACTATGTTGGTTTAATTTAAATTTTAATTAGTTTTAGTTTTTATAAATAAATAAAAAATAAATTTGTGTTCATTTTCATTGTAGAGAAAACTTTTACGAAATTACTTTTCACATCATTAATCCTTTTAATAAATACCTCTGATTCTTCATTTTTTTTTTTGCTTTGATGTATTTTTTTTTATCAATCGTCATAAATAATTAAATTAAATTAAATTAATTAGATAAGTATTTAAATGAAACCAGCATAGTTTAACTGTTTCACGTTGACGGATATTACTATTCTGTCATTTTTAGTGGTGGTACAAACAAGAAAGTTAGTTTCAAGGTTTAAAGTGTTTGTGAAATCATTTTAAAGGTTTATAGTGTTAGTGAAAATATCTCAAGGTTTAAAGTGTTACTCAACCACACTTTGAAGGTTTAAAATGTGATTTTCCTTTAGATTTTCACTAAGATTGTTTATTTTAAAGCCTAAGTACAATGGATCCACATGATGAATTCAATAAATAATTAATTATATCATGTCTGTAAAACCATATTTTTGTGTTAATCTGGATCTGTCTTGAGAATTTCTGCGGTTCTTCCCATCCAAATCTGATCTAAATAGTCATTCAACCCCAGTTCAGATCTCGTTCTTCCATAGCTCTTGTAATCGACCTTGCACTTATATTGCACTTATCATGTGTCACAATGTTGGGCTTCATTACGTTATTTTATTTCATTATTCTATTAATTTAGTCATACTTGATAAGGAAAGATTTTTAGTTTTTTATTCCTTTGCTAAAACATGGAAACCATCAATCTTACACTAAAACTGGGTTTCTAAAATTAGTTATTAATATTTTTGTCATGACACCTATCAAATTATTGATGAGAGATTTTTCTACGTGTAATATAGAGATTATACATAAATTACTAATCTATACTAAATAAAAGTAGAAGCTATAAGATTTTTAAACTGTCCCACATAAGATTTTTAAACTGTTCCACATAAGATTTTAAACAACCAATAGAGTTAGTCATCTCACTAATTAACATTTTTACTTTAGTTGTCCACATATGATTTTAAAAAACCAATAGGGATTGGACATCTTACTAATTAACATTTTTAAAAATATAGTAGTTTTCTATATTATTAAGTTTTTTGAGAAAAAGGAAAAAGTTAAATTTATAAAAATAAAAGACAAACAATTTCTCACATCAACTAGAAAAGTTTTACACAATAGTTTAGAATCATTATAAATAAGACTAATATAGTTCTAACTACGAATGAGCAGAAAAGTTTTATTCGGTTTAATCTGATGTTTTATTTGAGCAAATAAACACTTTTAAAATGTTTCTAAATATTAAAAATTTTTAAATTTTCAAAAAGTTTTAAATATTATAAATATTGAAACTTTTAAAAGTTTTTAGCTTTTAAATTTTTTTAAAAATGAGCAAGAATCTTAATTTACCATGCATCCACATTTAAAAGTTTCATTCGGTTTATTCCAGTTCTTTATTTTAGAGAATTTAAACAATAACAAAATTTTCAACAATTTATATTATATAGACAATTGATTTTAGGTTTTATTTTATTTTATTTTAGTAGGAGCTATAAGTTTAAAAGGCGTTCCACTAACATATTTATGGCGCTAAAATTTGATATTTTTGAATATTTAATCATTTATCAAACTAAGAAAATAAATTGGATAATCTAAACATTCTAATCAAACATATCCCCCGGATTATAAATAAAGTTCATGATTTGGTTAAGTTCGGTTCAATTCAAAGAGAACTATTGGGCTTTCGATTCAGGCCCATAAAACGACTCACGTTGTTACTTTTTAAATAACCGGAGCCCTAGACCCGCCGTGGAATCGAGCGTGAGAGAGAGAGAGAGAGAGAGAGAGAGAGATCACTTCTCTCAAAAATCAGAGCGACAAAAGAAAAAAAAAATAAAAACCAAACCTTTCGATTCCAAATTTTAGCTTTCTCTCTTTCGTTCAGTAACGGTTTTTAATATTGACAGTTAAAGTACCGTTTAGAAAGAAAGATGGCGACTTCTTCACCGTCTCTGAGTAACAATGGCCTCTCCGCCGTCGTCACTCCTCCCAAGACTCTCCGTGGTCTCAACAAGCCTAAGTGTATCCAATGCGGCAACGTTGCTCGCTCCAGGTCTTGTTTCTTCTGGGGATTTTGAATTTAGGATGGTTCTTGGATTTATGATGTTAAAAGGAATCGAATTTAGGGTTTTTTAAGTATTGGGGTTTGGGTTTTCTCCATGATTTGGTGATTGATACTTACTTCTAAATGTTCCTGAGATTTGGTTAAAGTTTTGAGCTTTAGTTTCGAAAGATTAGTTTTTTTTTTTAGGTAATCGGGAGTGTGATGTTGGTGTATTGATTGTAATGGTATTGCTTGGATGTGTTCATTGCAGGTGCCCGTTTCAGTCTTGTAAGGGTTGTTGTTCAAGAGCAGAGAACCCCTGTCCGATTCACGGTATGGTTTCCCCTTCGAATCTGAATTTGAGAAGATGATTAGCTAAAGAAATCAGTTTCAGAGTTTAGTGTTAACAACATAGATAGGGGAGTTCTTGTCATTGTTTCGTTTACTTGGTAAGTTTGGGAGTTTAGTGTTTAGTGTTCATTGAAAGATGTCGGAACAATAGAGTAACTGGAACTAGAGAATAGAGTATTGGAAGACTGATTCATGGTATGGTCTCCCCTTAGAATCTGAAATTGAGAAGATAATTAGCTAAAGAAATCATTTTTAGTGTTTAGTTTTGATAACATTGATAGGGAAATTCTAGTCATTTGTTTCTTTCACGTGGTAAGTTTAGATGGTTAGAGTGGAGCAATGAAACCAATAGAGAAACTGGAACTAGAGAAGAGAGTAGTGGAAGGCTGATATTTTGAGACTGCTTGTTATTTAGCTGAGAGATATAAAGTGATGTTTATCATGGCTTGTTTTGTGTTTATGTCTCTGCAGTTCTTAAAGTAGCTGCAACACCTGGTGAGAAGATGCAGGCGCCAAGTACTCCATCATCAGACCAGAAATCATCTGAGGGCACTCCCGGGTACATATGTTCAAACCAGTTTTGTTATTTTCTGATTTCCTTGTGCTTTTGGGGGCAAGTGAATCTGTGATGACAAACTGGTGTACTTACTTTGTTAGGGCATTTCTTAGTCATCTTGGTTTATTGAACGCAGTTGATATTGAGATGCTATATATGTATATTCTTGTGGAACTAAAAGATGGTCTCTTTAAGTTGACATTGTTCTTCTGTTGGGAACTGCTTCAGGACTACAACTAGGGTTTCGTCAATCCGCCAACTCTCTAGCAACTTTGCTCAGTTTAATAACTTGAATGCTTCCGCCCGCCAGAGAAAACCTTTAACTATTAAGGTACTAATTAAAATTGACTTCATTACTCATCGAAAAATTCTCCTATTAGTTGTTTTTTTTCTCTAATCAGTCATTCTTCTAATCTAGGATGCACAAGCTTTAAATGAGTGGCGGTTTACAAAGCTTAAAGAGTATAGAGACAGAAACATTGAAGTAGAAAATGAAGCTTTTGATCGGTACATGAGTAATGTGAATTTACTAGAAGAAGCATTCTCATTTACATCTGCTCCTGATGAAGAGGTTACCGGATCAGCAGCTTCTGAGCAAAACAGCGAGGAAAAAAACATGTCAGAGCTTAAACTGAGACTGAGATCGAACTCTGCAAGAACAGAGAGCTTTAAGAAGCGGATCACGGAGACTGTCAATGCCGGTTTGTTTAAGCTTAAGAAACCGGAATATGGTGGTTCTTCGGATGATCAAGATGATATGAAAAGGCGGAGGAAAAGAAAGAAATGGGAAGAGAAAGGTTCAGCTTTGAATGACATAATAGATAAACTGAACAAAGCAAGAACCGAAGATGATCTCAAATCTTGTTTAGAGATGAAATCAAAACTCTGTGGTCAAGTTACTTCTGCTGCAGCATCCGAGAAGAATAAGGTTTTTCCCAGTTTAGTCCGCAAAGTCGAGATGAGCGAAGAAGCACTTCAAAGAATCAGCGAGAATCTCCAATCTTTTGACAAGGTTGAAACTTTGTGAAGTTTGAGAACATTCTGTCGATGAATTGAACTCCAGTTTGGATGGCCGATAAAAGCTCCAGATCTTTTGTGATCAAAGGTATTGTACAATGATCAAACACTCTTCAAAACTGATCATAAAGACTCAAGACTCAGAGATATTCTTGTAAAGTAGTGTTGAGCATCAATTAGATTAGAACGCAGCATTGGATAAAGCTGTTGATTATGTATCTCATTGGATTTTTGAATTTTTTCACTGTATGTTAGATTTAAAATTGCTTATGTAATTGCTAATAGAAAAACCAGTTCCAAGATCATTTTATTATGTTGTGAACTAATAGATGATGAAGATTTGTTTTGTTAAATTTTTTCTATCGACTTAAAAATAAAAGTTGGTTTGGTTTGGTATTTGATAACCGCTCAGTCTAATCAAACAGGTCTTTTTGGAAAATAAATCCATCCATCATAGGCCATTTTCAACACGTATATTTGAAAATGACTAAAACCAAACTTTTAGATTCTACATTTTGTTATGCTGCCCCAATTCCACTATCGATCAAAAACAGATCCAAAAGTTTTTTTGGAAATAAAAAAATAAAAATAACGTTTAGATTGTTTCCAGTTTCAACCATATAATCTATTTTTATATATATACGTATTTATGTGTACATAAACTTTGGATATATAAAGACAAATACTATATGCATATGTGTAATGTGTAGATAATTCAATCTGCAAACCAACTGTTAGCATGTTGACGGGGTTGTTGTTGGTTGGAACTTGAGATCAAACAACTCAAATGAGCTCATTATAAGTTAAGCTTTCAATAATTGTTAAGTATTTCATTGTTACCCACCTAATTTCTTCTACTATGGTTTTGGTCATGTATTATTTTTAATTGCAAGATAATTATGTAATAATGTAAACCATTTTATTTCTATGTTGTAACTTGTAACTTATAATTATTATTGTTACCACCTAATTTTCACAATGGTTTGGTAATATATCATTTTTTAATTGTAAGATAATTATTTGATTGTGTAACCTCCCATTTAATATTTTATGTTGTAACCTGTTCGAGCTCCGAATATTATAACCTAAAAGAGAAAAAATGGAAAAGCTTTCAAATTCACCGATGATGAGGAAGAAACTTAATTAGCATGTAATAATCTGGCATTTGAAGAGATTATGAACACAACCCGAAATCTATGCATTCTGAAAATATAGTTCTTTTGTTTCAAACAAAATATCATTAAGTTAGAAAAGAATAGTGAAACAATCTGGCGTTTTTCACTAAACCGATTCCTTTTTGGAACTAACTTGGTTCCGTACGGATCGAAATTCCAGCCAACACCCTGATTCAACTATGACTGAAACTAGTCCCAATCCTCCCCCTCCTTTTTCCCCCTATCCTCCTGACTCCAATCCCTTTCCTTCTCTGTCTCACTTTCCTCCCTTTTCCCCAAATTCTACTTCCCCCTCTTCTCAATCCTCCCTCCAATACTCTCCTCAAACTGCTTGCATTGAGCCTGAGAGAGTGGTCCTAGCGCTCCATGTCCAACATAAATCAACTCCTGTGGTGGTGAATGATATGTTACGGTTTTGACTCACTTTGACCCCGTTTATTTGATAGTTTTGTAGTTGTTTGAGTCCTTTTCAGGTTATAATAAGAGGCTAGGAAGCTAAAAGCAAGGATTGGAACAGCAGGAGCAATCGGAGCAGAAAGGAGTTGAATTGGAGCAGAAAAGCTGATTTTAGACCCAGGAGCACATGCTCCCGATTTCCGAGCACATGCTCCCAACTCTACGGTTTCATGACGACACGTGGCAAACATCTAGGCGCCGATTCCCTGCCTAATTCCCCTTATTTTAGGCGATCCTTTGTGAGAGAAAGAGGGCTGAGATCGCTTTTTAATAGGGAGATTTGAATTTGGAATCTTTCCTTATTTTTCTCTACTTGTATGCTATTTAACCTAGGGTTTTAGGAGAGAGATACATACCTTTTCTTTTGGTTTTTGGGGGAGCAACGTTTTGTGAGGGAGGGGAAGAGCGGCTACGTTAGAGAAGCGATTCTGAACCCTTGTGATTTTTATATTTTTATGCTATTGAATTTCTCATCTATGTTGGCTATTCATTTCTCTATGTCTGAGTAGTTTTCTTTGCTAGATTAGGGGTTTCAAAAGGGGTTTCATGGGTTAGCAGCAGAACACAAATAGGGCTTTATATAATCGATTTTCTTCACTATTGTTAGACTTAATGCTTAGGTTGATTTGATCACCCAATCTATGATTCTAGGTTTATCTATTCATCAAAAGTGTAATAGGTTGCTAGAAAAGACATTAGTGGGCAAATTATCCTAGACCTGCGAAAGTTGATGTGTAGGTGATTTGTGAACTTATCATTCCTGTTCTTTAATGCTTGTCTGCGATTCTGGGCTCAAACGACAGTTTAGGGTTTATGGACCGCCGAGCATGTGCTCCGGATGTCTGAGCACGTGCTCCGCGTTTCCGCACAGAATCGATCAGATAGAGTTATTGATACCACGACAGTGGATCAGTTTATATTTATGTTTGAGTTCTAGACTGGTACTTAATCTATGCCCTGAATAGTTGTTTAGTTGCTATCTCTGAAATTCCCGAGAATTACCCCTGATCTAGTGTTTTGCTTATTGCCTTTTTATACCGTTTTAATCGCGTTACTGTTACCAAACAAACCCAACTTTGAATTGTCTTAGCTTGAAATTGAACCAATAGAACCATAGAGTAAAACTTGGTCTTCGTGGGATTCGACCCCTAAGTACTACTTCTTTGCTGTGCACTTGCAGTAGGAAAATAGGGTTTAAAACTCTGTGTATCAAGTTTTTGGCGCCGTTGCCGGGGACCAAATTTTTACCTTTGGTTTTCGGCGAAATTACTAGACTAAGACCTTACTGATTTGTCTTTCTGCTTCTTCTTTGCGTGTGTTTCAGGTGCATGTCAAGAAGATCTACAAGAAGAAACAACACCGAAGAACTAGTTGCTTTGTCAGCCGCAGAGCTCTCTTTGGCAGAAAGAACAAACCGCAAGAACAGAAAGTTTCAATCCGTCAACATGGGTGACAACAGAAACAATGAGGATATGGCTGCCGAGTTGCAGCAACTTCGACAACAGTTGGGGCAGTTGCTCCGTGCTCAACACGAAAGAGCCGCGCCGCCACAACCGTCCATTGGGGACAAGGACAACCCGCATGTGTTCTACACCAACCGAGCGGCGATTGTTCCTCCCACCATCCCGAGACAAGATTTTGAGATCAAGCCACAGATGATCTCTCTAGTGAAGCAGCACCTATTTCACGGTCTCCCAGCTGAGATTCCGATGGACCACATCGAGAATTTTGAGGAGATATGTAGCACCACTGGTTCAAATGGGATACCGCCAGACTTTCTGAAGTGCAAGCTCTTTCCCTTCTCTCTTGCGGATAGAGCTTCACGTTGGCTGAAGTCATTGCCACCTGGGTCTCTGACATCATGGGAACAGTGTAGATCTGCGTTTCTGGACCATTTCTACACCAAGGCTAAGACCGCTGCCCTGAGGAACAAGATTTCATCGTTCCAACAGCACACTGGAGAAGCCTTCTGCGAGGCTTGGGAGAGGTACAAAGAGTACCGTAGAGAGTGTCCGCACCATGGATTCAGTGATGAACAGATTCTGGGCATTTTCTATGATGGAGTTAACTGGGACTACAGAAACGCTCTCAACTCGGCCAGCAATGGGGATTTTATGACAAAGTCTAAGGAAGGAGCATATCAGTTGATTGAGAACCTAGCTGCAAGCTCCAGCAACAAGGCTCCTGAGTATGACAGGTCCGTGAAGGTCAACAGTGTCGATACGCAAAAGATTGACGAGTTGACAGCCAAGGTGAACCTTCTTCTGAAGGGGAGCCAGAAAACTGTCCATTTTGTCGATGAGACCGGAGACATGCCGCTAGCTCAGGAGATTTGTGATGGAGAGGATGAAACGATGGAGGTTAATTATGTGAGTGGGCAAGGTTTTGTGCAGAACAGGGGTTTCAACCCGAACTACAGAAGCCATCCGAATTTGTCCTATAGAAGCACCAACGTGGAGAATCCTCAGGATCAGGTGTATCCGCAGCAAGGAGCTCAGAATCAGATGGGTTATCAGAAAACCTTCTCAAACAACTTCCAAGGCAAACAGTTTGTGCCCACACAAAACCATTTCCAAGGGGGGAACCAGCAGGCATATACAAGCGCTCAGCAAGCACTGCCTTTCACCAACCAGCAGTTGGGATCTTCACCTGCTAGCAGCTCTCAGGATGAGCTGAAAAACATGATGCAACAACTCTTGGTGAATCAACAAAAAGCTTCAGTGGAAATCAACGCTAAGGTCGATACCATGTACAATGACCTTAATGGGAAGTATGAGGCAGTAATGTCACATGTGAAGAAGCTTGATGTTCAGGTTGCACAGACTGCTGAAGCCGTGAAAAGAACTCCTGGGACTCTGCCCGGAAAAGGGGAAGCAAACCCGCGGAACGAGTATGTCAATGCGATTGAGCTAAGGGGAGGAAAGAAGTTACCCCCTAGAGAAGCACCATCCGCTAGGCTTGACAAGGGCAAGGGTATTGCTGAAGAATACCTTCCTCAACATGCTGCTGAGACTCCACCGTTGAGTCAAAAAGAAGCCGAAGCATCCGGCGAGCATGTGCTCCCACCCAGCGAGCACGTGCTCCCGACTCCCGATCAGACCGTTCCTACTGAGGTACCTCCTGCACGCGTGTACACCCCTAGGGTTCCTTACCCTGTTCCTCCTAAGAAATCTCGCAAGGATTTGGAGGATGCAAAGTGCAAGGAGATGTTGAGAGAATTGACGGTAAAACTACCCCTAGCTGATGCTGTTCAGATGATACCTGCTTTGAAGAGATATGTGAAAGGGTTAGTTTCTGGGAGAGTGTCAGAGGAAGAGAACGTGATGATGGTTTCAAGAGAGTGCAGTGCTGTGCTGCAAAACAAAGTGCTAAAGAAGAGAGATGATCCAGGGCGATTTGTCTTATCCGTGAGAATCGGTAAAACGATTTTTGCAAACTCCCTCTGTGATCTAGGTTCCAGTGTGAACCTTATGCCATACTCAGTGGCTAAAAGGCTGGGATACACGAAGTTCAAGTCTACACGGATTTCGTTAGTATTCGCGGATAGATCCACCAAGCGCCCCATAGGAGTGTTGGAGGATTTACATGTCCAGATAGGGGACACGCTTATACCAGCAGACTTTGTGGTTCTGGAACTTGAAGAAGAACCACGTGACCCCCTGATCTTGGGTAGATCATTCTTATGCACAGCTGGTGCGATTATAGATGTGCAAGGGGGAGCGATCGATCTCCAGCTGGGGGATATGATCGCAAGGTTTGAGATGAATAAGCTGCTCAAGAAACCTATGATAGATGGTCAGACTTTTGTGGTTGATGATGGTTCAGAGGTTGCACATGAGGTTACCGATGAAGTTCTCACTCTCGACCCGTTGGAGGTTGCCTTGACAAAGGCAGAGGGTAAGTATGGATTCTTGAATGAGGAAGCTGATGGTTTTACACGCATTTTGGATGCAGGTACACGGTTCCAGCAACTGGTAGCTTACGCCAGCCTAGACGATGAGAACCAATCAGGGGAGGAATCCGCCGAGGGAGCACCTGCTCCGGATTCCGGAGCACATGCTCCGGTAAAGTCAGCGGACGGTCCTTGGAGCGAGTTAAGAGCTCCAAAGGTAGAGCTAAAACCACTTCCAGCCGGGCTAAGGTACGCGTTCCTAGGTCCTAACTCTACATACCCCGTGATAGTGAACTCTGAACTAAACAATGTAGAGACCGCTTTGCTCCTTTGTGAACTTAGGAAGTATAGAAATGCTCTAGGGTATTCACTAGATGACATCCCAGGAATCTCACCAGATCTTTGCATGCATAGGATACATCTAGAAGATGAATCAATGACTTCGGTAGAACATCAGAGGAGGTTGAACCCGAATCTAAAGGATGTTGTTAAGAAAGAGATAATGAAACTTCTAGATGCGGGTGTAATTTATGCTATTTCTGATAGTTCCTGGATTAGTCCAGTTCATGTAGTCCCTAAGAAAGGTGGAATTACAGTGGTTAAGAATGATAAGGATGAGTTGATTCCTACTAGGACAGTTACGGGACATCGCATGTGCATAGACTATAGAAAACTTAATGCTGCGACCCGTAAGGATCATTTTCCTTTGCCGTTTATTGATCAAATGCTTGAGAGATTGGCTAACCATCCTTACTACTGTTTCTTAGATGGCTATTCAGGTTTCTTTCAGATCCCAATCCATCCCGACGATCAAGAGAAGACCACATTCACATGTCCTTACGGCACCTTTGCTTACCGCAGAATGCCGTTTGGCTTGTGCAATGCACCAGCGACCTTCCAACGATGCATGATGTCCATTTTCACTGACCTGATTGAGGATATAATGGAAGTTTTCATGGACGATTTCTCCGTCTATGGGAGCTCCTTTTCCGTTTGTTTGTCTAATTTGTGCAGGGTGTTGCAGCGGTGTGAAGACAAACATCTGGTGCTGAATTGGGAGAAATGCCACTTCATGGTCAGAGATGGGATAGTGCTGGGACACAAGATTTCTGAAAAGGGGATTGAGGTTGACAAAGCCAAGGTTGAGGTGATGATGAGTTTACAACCGCCTAATTCGGTAAAAGGGATCCGCAGTTTCCTTGGCCACGCCGGTTTCTACAGACGGTTCATTAAGGATTTCTCCAAGATAGCAAGACCACTTACCCAGCTGTTGTGTAAGGAAGTGAAGTTTGATTTCGATTCTGCTTGCTTGGAGGCCTTTCACACGATCAAAGGAGCTTTGGTTAGCGCTCCGATTGTACAACCGCCAGATTGGGACCTTCCCTTTGAGGTCATGACTGATGCGAGTGATTATGCCGTGGGAGCGGTTCTGGGACAGAGAAAAGACAAGAAGCTGCACGTGATATACTATGCCAGCCGCACCTTGGATGAGGCTCAGTGCAAGTACGCTACAACCGAGAAAGAACTTTTAGCGGTTGTGTTTGCTTTTGAGAAGTTCCGATCATACCTTGTTGGTTCCAAAGTGGTTGTTCACACTGATCATGCAGCATTGAGGTATCTACTGACCAAGAAGGATGCAAAACCAAGGCTACTCCGTTGGATTTTGTTGCTTCAAGAGTTTGACTTGGAGATTAAAGACAAGAAGGGTATTGAGAACGGAGTTGCAGATCACTTGTCAAGAATGAGGATAGAAGAAGAGCTACCCTTGGATGATAGCCTTCCTGAAGAACATGTTTACTCAATCGGCATCTTTGATCCCGCCGAGCACATGCTCCGCCTGGGAGCACATGCTCCGAAAACCCCGTGCAAGGCAATCGATACCAACAAACAGCCGAGTTTTCCCTGATTTGGAGAGTATGCAAACTACCTAGCAGCAGAGAAAGAACCTACTGAGTTTGTGGAGAACAAGAATAAGAAGTTCCTGAAAGACATAAGGCGATATTTTTGGGACGAGCCTTACCTCTATAGGCATTGCTCGGATGGTGTTTTCAGGAGGTGTGTGACTGAGGAGGAGATTCCTGCACCAATGGATATTTCCACCTCACCCTTGCCTCTATCAAAGGCAACTGTCTCCAACCCTTTTAAAGTCCTTGCTGAACTAGTCTACCATATAAACCCACCCCCTCCACTTTCCTCCACAACTTCATCTAATCCGCATCCCACCCCCTCCCCTAACCCTTCCATTGTTTCCTCACCCCCGCTGGAACCTGCAAAAACTACCCCTTCTCTATATGTGGTGTCTCCTCCCCCCCATGGGGGAGACTCCTCACCGCTCCTAAATCCACTCC
>NC_025687.1:16412113-16420943 GCF_000633955.1 Camelina sativa | reverse complement strand
CAACTGGTTAAAAGAAGGGGACTTGAACACATCTTACTTTCATCGAGTGACTTTAACCAGAAACGCCTTCAATGCCATAAGATCCTTCTCCTCGACTTCAGGCACTATGGTGGATGACCCTCTAGAAATGAGTCAAATAGCAGTAGCACACTTCCAATCCATACTTGGTCCCCACTCTCTGCCACCAATCGCTGTCTCTCTTAACTGGCTTCAAAGTATTATCCAATACCGTTGTTCCTCTGAGCTGAAACAAACAATGATAAAGCTTCCCACGTCAGAAGAGATTAAGAGAGTGATGTTTAAAATTAATGGGAATAAGGCTCCAGGCCCTGATGGGTTCACCTCAAATTTCTACAAGACTGCTTGGGAAATTCTTGGTTCGGATGTTACTGGTAGCATTATGCATTCTTTCATTCAGCTTTCCTCCCGGCGGCTGTAAATGCAACTATCCTAGCCCTGATTCCCAAGTCCCCTGGTGCTTCTCTTATCTCGGACTTCAGACCCATATCCTGCTTGAATACCCTTTATAAAGTCATCTTAAAGCTCCTTGTCTCAAGGTTGAAGCCTGTTTTCCCTGACTTGATTCAAAAGAACCAAACTGCATTCATTAAAGGAAGGTTGTTAGTTGAGAATACACTGGTATCTGCAGACTTGGTCAATGGATATCAAAAAGAAAAAGGACCTAAGCGTATCACTATCAAAGTAGACATTGCAAAAGCGTTTGATACGGTTAGATGGGAATTTATATTCGGTTGTCTGTGAGGAATAGAAGTCCCTGAACTTTACCTAAGGTGGCTAAAAGCGTGTGTCTGTACTCCGTCTTTTTCTGTGGGCTTCAATGGGTCTGTACACGGCTACTTTAAAGGATGTAGAGGTTTGCGACAGGGAGATCCACTCTCACCCTACCTCTTTGTCCTTGTCATGAATTGTTTATCAGTCATGTTAGATAAAGCAGCTGAGGAGGGTAAATTCAAATATCACTACAAATGTCAGAGGTTAAAACTCACGCACCTGTGCTTTGCTGATGACCTTTTAATTTTTACTGATGGATCCCTTTCTTCTGTACTAAGTGTCCTCCAAGTACTAAAATCATTCGAAGAGGCCTCAGGACTTGCGATCAGTCTCCCCAAAACAAGTTTCTTTGCATCCGGACTGCATCAGCCTGAAATTGATCAAATCAAGGCAGCATCAGGCATTGCTCATGGCCAACTCCCTATACGCTATTTGGGTATTTCTCTATGCACCAAAAAACTTACGCTGCTTGACTGTGCTCCTCTCATTCAGCGTGTGAAAACAAAACTCAATAGCTGGTCGACCAGAACTCTCTCTTTTGCAGGCCGGTTGCAAATGCTAAATACTGTCATAGCTGGTATCACAAATTTCTGGTGCTCTGCATTGGTGCTGCCAAAGAAATGTATCGACACTTTGAACTCTCTTTGTGGAATGTTCTTATGGAAGGGTTGCCTTGAGGGACACCATTCAGCGCGAGTTGCTTGGAGCACGGTTGTCACTGCAAAATCAGAAGGAGGGTTAGGCATACGAGATCTAAAAAAGTGGAACAAGGCTTGTCTAGTTAAACTTATCTGGCTGCTTTTCTTTAGATCTGGGTCGATTTGGGTAGCTTGGTTCAAAGAAGCTGTCCTTGCTGGTAACTTGAGCAATTTCTGGGTCAGGAAACCAAATAGCCAGCACTCTTGGATAGCGAAAAAACTTTTAAAGATAAGAGAAGAAGCTTACCCTTGGATAATGGTGAAGCTAGGAAATGGACGAAAGTGTCGCTTCTGGTCAGATCGTTGGTGTAAGCTAGGGCGAATGAGCGACTCCTTGAGTGGGGATCTGTCTATAGGTATTCCCAAAAGTGCAGTCCTGGCGGATCTATGGAGAAGAGGGAACTGGAGATTACCACCTGCAAGGTCGGAGGCCCAAGTTAGTTATCAAGCTGAATTATCGGCTCTACAACTAACGGAGGAAGAAGACTCTCATACCTGGTGGATTAATGATCGAGTGAAGGACAGTCACTCAACCGGTAGGATCTGTTCAGCGCTAGGTGAAGAGTTGCCTTCGGTGCCGTGGCATAAGATTGTTTGGACCTCCGGAGGAATCCCCAAACACAATTTTTTAACTTGGTTGGTTGTATTGAACAGGTGCCCAACTCGTGACCGACTTTTGCAATGGGGATTGCAGGTTGACTCCCGCTGTTTACTCTGCGCGATTGGATCTGAAAGCCGTGATCATCTTTTCTTCAACTGCCCATACAGCTGGTCGCTATGGAGCAAGATCTCTCGCCGCTGCAACCATAACTCTGCACCTTCCTGGACTGGAACAATGAACGGTCTCATCAACTACAAAGGCTCCCGTGAAGCAAGGAAACTCCTACTAATCGCCTGGCAGGCACTGATATACTTCCTTTGGACTGAACGGAATCACAGGTTGCATCGGAACTGTTTTAAGCCAGCTGATCATCTCCTCCATCAGGTTGATCAGCTTGTGTGAAACAAAGCCCTTAGCTTCCGTGATTCCAACCCAACTCTCACCTCCACACTGCTTGGCCTCTGGTTCGCTGGATCGCACAACTGAAAGGAATGTTACAACACCCTAATCTCTCGACCTTTTGCGATCTCACCGAAGAGTCATCTCTCACCATTCAATGGAAGAAGACAAAGGTGATTTGAAACGGTTTAATTGCCACCCGTTTTCTTTTGGTTCAATCGTAACTATCATGGTTCACTTCTGGTTCATTTCTGGTTCCTTTTCAATGGGTATTTTGTAATCGATTATATCTAACTGGACTTCCAGTATTGGGCTCTCTAGCCCTTTAAACATTTTATGTCTCTGTTTTTCAATTTGAATGCCCTTTAACAAAAAAAAAAAAAAAAACAAAATATCGTTGTAAAATATTTTCTTGTTTCAAGTTATTATTTTATGATGTCATTGTGAAATTTTGATATTCATATATGTATTTTGCTTCTATTTCATATATTAATAGACAATATAAAGACAAGGTATAAACTTATAATATAACATTTACTATACTTCTTAATTTGTGTGAAAATGTCTAAAAGATATTTATATAAAAAATGAGGAAGTAATATATACACACAATCAAATTAGTATTAATATTACCAAATGAAAAATGAGATGATATAGTAATTTTATTTATTTTTCATCATTTGCATGATTTGTTTTATTTGGCTGAAATCACAATCTACATGATTAATTAATGATTTGTTTCTTAAGTTTAATATAGTAGAATTTCAAGGGTTCCTTTTTGTTTTAAATCACTTTACTTTGTTTAGGGAAATTTTTTTTGGTTCCTTCATTTTTATAAATATTCGTAACTCATGTATTTTGCTTAAATTATTTTTCTTTCTTGTTTAGCGTTAACTTCGGAAAGATTGCTTATGATATTATCCATTACTTGAAAAGTAAAAGAGATGAAAGACAAAGAATAATTAATGTCACCAAACTATCTATCTATCATACGCAAAAGGAAAAAAAAATGCAAACTATCATCAACAAAGAAAGAGTAAAACACTCAAATATAAAATGAATAGTAGTATTACATAATAAAAGGTGGGAAGAAGTTGCTGTCTAATGATCTAATTATGTTATCTAGTATGCTAAGGAAAGAAATCAAGCAAGTCTCACACATGTTATGATTACTGACTTGCACTTCATTGCCTTTTTGCTAAGAAAAATGTGGTTTATAAATTTATATCTTTGGTTAGTAAAATAGAGAATGTGCAAAACAATCCAAAGCAATATATAGCTTTTTTTTTTTTCTTCAGTTTTTGTAACAGGAAATTTAAAAATATACATCTTTTAATACAATATGTACATCTTTTAATAAGTTTAAAATTAGTTTGGGTCGTGAAAAGAACTTGGTCACCGAATAAACAGTAGAAATATCGATTTGCGTTTTTATTTATTTATACACTTTTTTTTAATTTGGTTTTTCTTGGAATATGCGAGAGTAGTGGCGTGGTTGAAGACACGAGAGAGAGAGAGAGAATCCTAAAGAAAAAGCCAAAGGCATTATTAACAAGAAGGAAGAGAAGAGAACCAGAAGAAACAAAACCCAACCTACAAGAAAGACTCTTTCTTCTCTCTTTTATTACTACCAGTACCACCACACCCTATATTTATATATATACAAAGATAGAGAGAGAGTGAAAGGTTCACAAAACAGAGTTCAAATACGTTCAAGATGATGATGATATAAGAGTTTTTGTAATCAATTAACCCATTTTTATTGTTCATTTTCTTCTCTCTCACTAAAATGGCTGTCCAAGCTCAACAACACCATTCCTCTAACCTTACCTGCCTTAACAAAAGGTTTCATTTTCTTCTCTGTTATTTTTGTTACGATCCTTTTTTCTTTCTTTTCAAATCTCGGTTATGTTGATTACGGTTTATTTTGTGTGAACAGAAACGGGAAAGACAAGGAACAAGATTTCTCGTTGCAATCACAGACTGTTTTTGATCAAACCAATTATGGAGGTTCGTAATGTTCTGTTTCTTTTTTTTCCCTCCGTTAACACTTTTGTTGAACAAAGTGAGAATGTTTTATTTGTGTGTAGGTTGTAACCAGAGGAAAAGAGGGCGAGAAACGAAGGATCATCATCATCATCAAGTGTTGTCGTTACCTCAGCAGTCTCATCATCAGCCCCCACAAGTTATAGACTTGTCTTTATTACAACACAACTTCAATCATACGCCGTCTTCGAATATGGTTCATACAGGACTACGTTTATCTTCCGGCGAAGATCATACACAAAAGATTCGTCAGAATCTGTTCTCAGGTTCCTTTGAAGATGTTTTGTCTGCACATTACAATTGGCAGAGCGAGGAACTTGATGAATTGCTTCGTTTCCAGGTTTTGATTTCGTCTTTGGGGTTTCTGAAAAGTTTTGATTTTTTTTTATTGTTCTCAAACCGCANTTTTTTTTTTTTTTTTTTTTTTTTTTTGGTTCTCAAACCGGAATGTAAAAAAATGTTCCTTTTCTTTTTTTTTGATAGGCGGAGGAGCTACGGCGCACATTAGCGGAGAGGAGGAAGAAACACTATAAAGCGCTTATCGGTGCTGTGGAGGAGACGTTGGTACGTAAGCTGAGAGAGAAAGAGGCAGAGATAGAGAGAGCCACGCGCCGTCACAATGAGCTCGTGGCGCGTGAATCGCAGCTTAGAGCGGAGGCGGAAGCTTGGCAAGGAAGAGCAAAGGCGCAGGAAGCCGCCGCCGCGTCGCTGCAGGCTCAGCTTCACCAAGCCGTTAACAAATGCGGTGGTGTGTCGGCGGAGGAAGGGGTAGTATTAGGAGCTGGAATCAGCGGAGTAGACGACGCTGAGTCGGCGTATGTTGATCCGGAGAGGATGAAACGGCCGAGCTGCAAAGCTTGCCAGAAAATGGAAGCGACGGTGGTGATGTTGCCGTGTCGGCATATGAGCATCTGCCCGGGATGTGACCGGACAGCTTTAGCCTGCCCGTTGTGTCTCACGTTGCGGAATTCGAGTGTTGAAGCGATCCTTTGCTAAATGGGCCTACTTCGGGCCTACTAGTTTGTCATCGTACATACAACTTTTTTTTAGGAAAAAATGAATGCAAATTTTTTTCTTATGAATTGGAAAAACATGTAGAACATACAAAATTGTTTCTTGAAGTTGAAGGTATCGAACCCACATGAGAGAGTTCTTGGTGCCCGAACTCATACGGGAGGCTTCCAAAGCAACATACTCGCTCTCTATAGCAGAGAAAGCTAATGCACGATAAGACGAAGGCTCAACATGGATCAACGAATTGCTCTTAGTGTCCTTAATTATTTATTATGCATTCGTGCCACCTCCTGCTCTAACTCTAATCAACAAGACTCCTGCATTGGTACTTGTGATTATTAGAAGTTTATTACTTTTAACTGTTAGGAAGCCTTAAAAATTTCACAAAAAAAAAAAAAATATAACGATTTCTCTTTCTTTTTCATTACTTCGGCTTTACAACACAAACATGGGAATGTTTTCTATTCGTACAAATCATTTAGCTAAGCTAAGAAACCCATTTTGGGGGGACTATAAAGAGGGGATACAGATTCTATCTTACAATTCTCTCTCAGTCATTAGGATCTACTATACCTTTCTCTGCTTCTGATAACTGAACTTCATAATCATCCAACAAGTAATCACAAATCTCCAGTAACTGATCTGCCAAAGGCGGTATGCCTGGGTTACGTCTGTCGTTGTAAAGGTGGGCATTGTATGTGATCTGCCAGACGTCGTGTCTAAACTGGTCTCGGTTTCTGTACTCTATTTTCCGTACCTTATCCCGGATTGTCGAGAGATCCATCGGGCGTTCCACAACAGCAAGATAGTCCGGAGCCTCCTTCTTGGAAACCGGTTTTAAGAAGAGGCGTGACACTTCCTCTTTAAGTCTTAGTGTGTCCACTATGCGTTCCAAGATGTTTGCTAGGCCAACCTGTTGGTAAATGAACAGAGGAGAGGAAACATATATGAGTTTCATAGAGCTCATAGGATTTCATCTATTAGTTTCGTATTTAAATTTCAAAATCTCTTTTTTATCAACTCGCAAGACAAAAAATCTATTTGTGATGACAATTTCAGCAGCCGTGAGGATATTAGACACATGAAAGCATGCTACGTGTGCTATAGAGCAATAACTTTGACTGAACAAAGGTAAAATATGGAAGCAAAGAGAATCTTACTACCTCTCCTTTTTTGCGTCGTTTTGGTTGAGGTGCATACTCTGCACCATCTCTTTCAAAGTCGGAGACGTAGCGGCTTCTGACGTTCCGCCCTCTTTCTGGCAATCTTCTATCGTTTCTCCGAGGAGGATAATCTTCTACATACCCTTCTATTAATTCGGGTTGCAGCTTCTTTTTCTTTTTTTTCTTCTTGGCTTTTTGTCGTTCCTCTTCCTCCCTCTCACTCCTTAATACCTCTTCGTATCTTCTGATCTCAGCTATCTCATTGGGTTCTTCTGATACAGTCATATCATCATAATCTCTTCTCGTCGTTACTTCCATATGTCTTCCCGTACTTATCTCCTCTTCCTCCCACCATACTCTATCCTCTTTTGGTCTCCGCTCTAGGGAGTTCTCTGCCAATCTGAAGCTCTGCTGCTTCTGAAAACCTGCCAGTTCTGCCATTCTTTTTGTTTTACGGGATTCAAACCGTGGACTCTCCTCAAGACTACTCATGTCATGATCATTTATCTCCTTCGAACGTTTTATAACAAGTTTCTTCTGAGGCTGTTCTCTTTCTGTTGGCGGTCGTATCACGAGATGAGGCCTACGTGATTCAGCTTGATCCGTGTCCATGCTTAATGATGGCCGCGGAATAGAAATAGTGTGCCTGCTTGAGGCTACCTGATTTCTCTCTGTACTAGACAAAGGTTGTCCAGAAACAGATGGCTTGTGTGGTTCGCTCTCCCCTCTCTCTCTACTAAATGTAGGCATCAATGGATGCGGAGGTCTATCAGATTCAACCTTTGATTCTTTAGGTTTTGCCTTACTTGAAATCTTCAGTTTGCTGATCTTAGATGTAGACTTAGTCCCGGTGTCTATGTCAGACACCACTGCTTGCTCAGAACTTCCGGGAGCTTCAGAAACAGGTTTATCTGACAGCTCTCCAGTGGGGATACCATATCTAAACTTCATAGGAAGACCCCCAGTTTTGACAGTTAAATTATCTCCCTTTGGAACTTCATCAGAAGTTTTCTTTGTACTTTTTGTCGCAGCCTTGCTGTTCTTAATAGGTTTTAGCTTGGGCTGACCTGATAGTTCTGAAGTACTTGGCTTTCCCGCAGACTTCTCCATATTTAAGCCTTCAGGTTGTGAATCTGTATTTTCTCTGTATCTTGGGCAGTGTTTATTGGTTCTCATGTGCCCATGCTGGCCACGAAGATAATATCAGATGCTTTTATCTAAGAAGCAATTTTAGATTAAAAATCTAGTCTAATAGGTAATACCTGACCACAGGCTCCACAAACAAAGTTCTCTCTCGCTGATTTCTTTTCCTTGAATACCTGGTTTAGACCGAGAGAACGGAGAACACCTCAGAATGACCATAAAAAGTATTAGAATAAGCTAAAGTTTATTCATGTTGGACTGATTTGATTGCACCTTTAGGTTTTCGTTCAGTATTTTGACCTTCCTCAGCTGGCCCAAAGAATTGATGTTCTCTTTCACCTGTTTACTTTTGGGGGTCTTTATAATTGGGCTATCAACCTGCCAATGAAGGGGAATACAAGATACGTGGTCAACAGATGCAAGACACCATGGTTTGACACAGTAAATGGAGAAGACAAGAGCAAAGGTTTAACAAAAAAAAAAAGAATTCAAACTTGTACTGACATTTCTGATGTCTTTGACGGTGTTCTCATTTACAAAGAAAGATGCATCAGGTTGGATGGCAATAGGTTTCTTCTCAATGGCATTGGGCTTTCGTAACGGTTCACTAATCTGAAAACCTATATTGGGTCGTGGAGGAGGAAAGGATCCCATTCCCTCTCCCACACCTTTCATCTTCTTCTTTTTCTTCTTCTGATCCTCATCTAAATAAGCATCACCAATCAGTGTCATTGACAATATAACCTTTAGCTAACAGCACAAATGCTTAGTTGAAAGCAAGTACCTTGCATCAGCAATCGGCATAATTCTGCATATTCAGTAGCTTCATCTTCAATTTCTTCATCTGTCTCAACTTGAGATGGCCGCCGTCTCATCTTGAGACCCTTAACTCCGTCCAACTTGTCATTCTTAGACATATTAGATTCTTCCCCGTCCCCACCTTCCTCAGCATCAAGTAGATTTTCCAGATCTCC
>NC_025687.1:16407915-16411823 GCF_000633955.1 Camelina sativa | reverse complement strand
ATACCTGACCACAGGCTCCACAAACAAAGTTCTCTCTCGCTGATTTCTTTTCCTTGAATACCTGGTTTAGACCGAGAGAACGGAGAACACCTCAGAATGACCATAAAAAGTATTAGAATAAGCTAAAGTTTATTCATGTTGGACTGATTTGATTGCACCTTTAGGTTTTCGTTCAGTATTTTGACCTTCCTCAGCTGGCCCAAAGAATTGATGTTCTCTTTCACCTGTTTACTTTTGGGGGTCTTTATAATTGGGCTATCAACCTGCCAATGAAGGGGAATACAAGATACGTGGTCAACAGATGCAAGACACCATGGTTTGACACAGTAAATGGAGAAGACAAGAGCAAAGGTTTAACAAAAAAAAAAAGAATTCAAACTTGTACTGACATTTCTGATGTCTTTGACGGTGTTCTCATTTACAAAGAAAGATGCATCAGGTTGGATGGCAATAGGTTTCTTCTCAATGGCATTGGGCTTTCGTAACGGTTCACTAATCTGAAAACCTATATTGGGTCGTGGAGGAGGAAAGGATCCCATTCCCTCTCCCACACCTTTCATCTTCTTCTTTTTCTTCTTCTGATCCTCATCTAAATAAGCATCACCAATCAGTGTCATTGACAATATAACCTTTAGCTAACAGCACAAATGCTTAGTTGAAAGCAAGTACCTTGCATCAGCAATCGGCATAATTCTGCATATTCAGTAGCTTCATCTTCAATTTCTTCATCTGTCTCAACTTGAGATGGCCGCCGTCTCATCTTGAGACCCTTAACTCCGTCCAACTTGTCATTCTTAGACATATTAGATTCTTCCCCGTCCCCACCTTCCTCAGCATCAAGTAGATTTTCCAGATCTCCCGCAAAGGAGTCTAAGTCACTGTTCGCCTCGTTTTCACTTTCATTCTCATCACCATCAAAAGCTGAAAGGGACAAAAGCTGCCTATCCCAAATCTCCTGACACTTTTCTCGGGCCTGCTGTTGCATCTGCAGAAAAGACATTCTCTGGCCACGAGCATACTTGCCTATGGTTGTAGGGTCAACCTTAACACCGGATGCAGCCTGCTCACTTGATAGTTTCCGTATCATAGCTATACGGTGCCATCGAGTTTGCTTGAAAATGATCTCATCAGGGACATTAAACTTAAGAAGTACCTATAAATGTAACAGCCAAACCATAAATTAATTCAAATTTTTGATCGCTTTACTTTAGTAATAGTCTAGAAGAAATGTCTAGATTTCTAGACATCTGAAACAAAAAAGTCTACCTCTCGAGCTGCTTCCATGCTTAATCTGCGAAGATCAGCATCTGTACCAGTGACAGTTGGGGCTCCACGACCGGCTGCTGCCTTTTTCTTCATATGCCCGGCTGCAGCTGGTGCTTTTGGTGCAGCTCTGACATAGCTGAATCCTAGACCCCGTCCAGAGGGATCACCAACCCCAGTAATTTCCAAACGCTCTATATTTGCTCTGTCCTACTCAAACCCACAAATGAAAATCAGACATGTGAGTATCGAACCAACCAAGCAACGAAAGCATGAGCGATGACTGATCAAAAGTATCAAATCAACTCCACTGACAAGATTCAGAAAGGCTGTTAGCAAAACTAGAGAAGATAGAGCTGAAATAGATTCTAATCTTGTTTGTAAAGAACCAAGAACAAACACGCCTTTTACGGATTATAGCTGGTTAGGGATTCCTAAGTTTTAATAGCATAGCTTACAATAGAAACTGACTGGCTAGGTAACTCCCAAATATGGATAAATGATGCTCACCTGATTCGTACAAGCAACAAAATTACTGCTTAGATTCCATGGAGTGATCTGCAACTCCCTCTCAATATGTGATGCAGCAGCAAGAGCAATAGCTTCGTCTGGGAGCTGAGCCAATGCATTTGATATGCTGGCAGGTAATGTAAACCGGGTGATCCCTAAATGTTTGAGCCGGTACAGGCCAGCTAGCATACTCTCATAGGAACACACCTACGCCAACAAAATATAGAATATCATGCATCTTAAGGAGTATACTTCCATTTAATGCAACTTTGGACAGTAGAAACCAAATGGCGTGTAAATCATGAAATTAACTCAAAGGCAAAACTTACATGCTCTGGTGCCACCAGCTTTTTCAGCTCATTCTCAGATGGATCTGGCAATTCTTTTTTTGACCAATATTGCTGGCCATTTTTATCCCTCTGCATTTTGTACATCCATGTAAGAGGTCAGCATGATACAGAATCATGATGACGCAATAAGAAGAAACGTAAGTGTGTAACTCTAGATGCGACTTATGCGGGAGTGAGAAATTGATCNTCACCTGATTCGTACAAGCAACAAAATTACTGCTTAGATTCCATGGAGTAATCTGCAACTCCCTCTCAATATGTGATGCAGCAGCAAGAGCAATAGCTTCGTCTGGGAGTTGAGCCAATGCATTAGATATGCTGGCAGGTAATGTAAACCGGGTGATCCCTAAATGTTTGAGCCGGTACAGGCCAGCTAGCATACTCTCATAGGAACACACCTACGCCAACAAAATATAGAATATCATGCATCTTAAGGAGTATACTTCCATTTAATGCAACTTTGGACAGTAGAAACCAAATGGCGTGTAAATCATGAAATTAACTCAAAGGCAAAACTTACATGCTCTGGTGCCACCAGCTTTTTCAGCTCATTCTCAGATGGATCTGGCAATTCTTTTTTTGACCAATATTGCTGGCCATTTTTATCCCTCTGCATTTTGTACATCCATGTAAGAGGTCAGCATGATACAGAATCATGATGACGCAATAAGAAGAAACGTAAGTGTGTAACTCTAGATGCGACTTATGCGGGAGTGAGAAATTGATCAGATACCTTCAAAGCAGCACAAGTTTTCATGTTCCTCTTGATGATTGCATCGGTCAAGTTAGAAAATAAGAAAGACAGCTCATCTGCAGCAATTGAGTGACGCTCACCACGCTTCGAAAATTCTCGGTACACATAAACCAACATTCTGTTCACCAAATAAGTCTGTAGATTCTTTGATCCAGGAGACATTACTTCCATGCGAGGTTCCTGGAAAAAAATAAAATCTGAGCACGCCGATTTTATGAATGAAACTAGAGCAAAATAAGATGAAGATTGCCACAATAACGTTTGCTGCAGGTAAACAATTATAGCCCAACTCTTGTTTCTTAAAACACAGCTGAAATGAACATCTCACATCTCTCTGATCACTAGAAGACCTTCCCCAACAATACTAATTTATTCTAAACCTGTTAGTTTACTATATGCTTCAATGACTTATCCTAAGATTTTGCTAGGACATCAACACCAAAGTACCAAAGGGAAATGTGATAACGCAAAAGATATAATTTAATTCGCTCAGGCTAGTAAGCTCCATTGTTACGACACTAAATCACAAGCATGTAATATATAGATTCAATCTTGATTGTGTGTGTGTCTCTATATACATGTACGCTTTCCCTGTACAGAAATCGAAAGGCAAACCTGTTGTCCAACAGCAACTATCTTGTCAATACGCCTTAGAGAGAGCTTTCCTTTAGGAGACCGGACCAACAAGTAATCTGTTGATTGCAATCTCTGCGGGAAAACAGGTGCTTTATACATGTTTGTTTCAATTGATGACTGACTGCAACCAGGGTGTATCTCCCCAAGGAAAGGAGACTTGTCCCCAGGTTCTAGAATCATCACATTTCCTAAAGTGTCACTTTGATTGCCCAGCAAGTTGCCTCGTTGATCCTCTGGCGATGACTTCTGATAATATGTGCACAAATTTGCACCCATTCCTGCATTACTGAGCATCAGCGGCCTCTCCTCGCAGTACCTACAGAGATCAATGCAACAAAATGGAGACGTCCAATAAATGTTTTTTCCAGCTAGAGATCAAAATAACCGCAAGAGCC
>NC_025687.1:16399580-16403468 GCF_000633955.1 Camelina sativa | reverse complement strand
AAACGTAAGTGTGTAACTCTAGATGCGACTTATGCGGGAGTGAGAAATTGATCAGATACCTTCAAAGCAGCACAAGTTTTCATGTTCCTCTTGATGATTGCATCGGTCAAGTTAGAAAATAAGAAAGACAGCTCATCTGCAGCAATTGAGTGACGCTCACCACGCTTCGAAAATTCTCGGTACACATAAACCAACATTCTGTTCACCAAATAAGTCTGTAGATTCTTTGATCCAGGAGACATTACTTCCATGCGAGGTTCCTGGAAAAAAATAAAATCTGAGCACGCCGATTTTATGAATGAAACTAGAGCAAAATAAGATGAAGATTGCCACAATAACGTTTGCTGCAGGTAAACAATTATAGCCCAACTCTTGTTTCTTAAAACACAGCTGAAATGAACATCTCACATCTCTATGATCACTAGAAGACCTTCCCCAACAATACTAATTTATTCTAAACCTGTTAGTTTACTATATGCTTCAATGACTTATCCTAAGATTTTGCTAGGACATCAACATCAAAGTACCAAAGGGAAATGTGATAACGCAAAAGATATAATTTAATTCGCTCAGACTAGTAAGCTCCATTGTTACGACACGAAATCACAAGTATGTAATATATAGATTCAATCTTGATTGTGTGTGTCTCTATATACATGTACGCTTTCCCTGTACAGAAATCGAAAGGCAAACCTGTTGTCCAACAGCAACTATCTTGTCAATACGCCTTAGAGAGAGCTTTCCTTTAGGAGACCGGACCAACAAGTAATCTGTTGATTGCAATCTCTGCGGGAAAACAGGTGCTTTATACATGTTTGTTTCAATTGATGACTGACTGCAACCAGGGTGTATCTCCCCAAGGAAAGGAGACTTGTCCCCAGGTTCTAGAATCATCACATTTCCTAAAGTGTCACTTTGATTGCCCAGCAAGTTGCCTCGTTGATCCTCTGGCGATGACTTCTGATAATATGTGCACAAATTTGCACCCATTCCTGCATTACTGAGCATCAGCGGCCTCTCCTCGCAGTACCTACAGAGATCAATGCAACAAAATGGAGACGTCCAATAAATGTTTTTTCCAGCTAGAGATCAAAATAACCGCAAGAGCCTCAAAGTAGCATGCATTAAAGAAAAACTAAACAAAAGTTCCCGATTTGACACAGGTAAAAAATCTCATATGAACTTTGTCTTACTCCATCAAGAAAACATGGCCATCTTTAGTAGATAGGTCAGATTTCTTCTTGAATGCCCCAGGAGGTCTCAAAGATTTATTTTCGCCAGGTAGCTTCTGTGCCCATGGCCACAGATGTACTTTGGTACGTACAAGATGAACCAAGGAATTTGGTTGCACATTTTGTATAGCAAGAGACTTTTCATCCTCAAGTTCCTTCCCCATGTAGAACATCTTCACTGCTTCTGTTTCCTTAAAATCTGCAAAACAACTGTGGCAAGTGAGCTCCACAATTACGAAATAGAATCCATGTCATAATGAGGTAGACAAAAAGTGAAAGTATAACAACAACCTAGCTTTCTTGAAGCTTTGGCTTTTAGAGAAGATACAGATTCCTCTATGCCAACGTGTAGCTTGCTTCCTTTACCCCCCAGGCTCTTAACTACAATTTTCATGGATCCTCGGGTGGGTAACTTTCCTTGTTGCTTGATGGCTAGCTCATTGTCATGTGGATACCATAAAGCTTTGGGTCGGTGAAAATTTGCTATGTCTTTACTGCAACAAGTTAACTCAAAACATTTTAACAAAAACTACAATAAAAAATGGATGTTAAAAAGCATCCAGTGTGGAAACATTTTTAAAGTACACAAAAGAGTGCAAATACAGAATGTTATTAAAGTAAGTATACGAGTGCCCACTTACTTGCTCAATTTACTCTTCATTGTCTGCAATTTAATCGCTGGTGCTGAATGAAAAACTCTCAAACTATGAATGCCGGATTTATTAGTATTTGCTTGCAGTTGCTGAGAGCTTTTTCCATTCATATAAAACTTGTCATTAGAAATATTAAATTGCCATCCAGAATTTGATTCAAAGCCTTCATGAAAGTCTTCATCCTTGGATTTTGAAGACCGGGATACAATCATAGCTCCAGCATGACGTTGAAGATTTTTGGTTTCCTCATTATCCACAATTTCAAAGACCATTTGCTCATCTTGAAGATCAAAAATTAGTTTAGATCTGCTCAACGCTTTATCTGAGTCCCATATTACACTATCTAACCATGTCTCATCCCCCAAATCCCTCTCTCGCAATACAAGTCTGCTAAAGCGCCCAAGAGCTTCGCTTTCAAGTCGCTTTATATTCTCTACTCCAGCTTCATCATTTGCTCTAAGATGATTCTCGTCCCACTGGGATTCTAAACGTAACAGTTGTGGATGATGTCTACTTTTGTTAGTGGACTCGTTTGTAGACTGGGAACCTCTTGAGCCAAAAGACTCCAACAGATTGGCAAAAAAAGGCATAAGCATACTATTGTCAGCTTGAACTTGTTCTCTAGAGTTCATCACATTCAAGCTTTCTTGATCAGTCTCTGAATTTGTTCCATCAACCAGCATACCTTCAGGCTCAAGTCCAGATTCACAGCCCTGACCAGAAGTACCACTAATTTCAGGTGAATGCTCCCATAGAATCTGATGTTCCCATTCATGCTGGTCAAGAGGAAAAACTTCCATCGATAATTGAGACTGGCATAGAGATGAATTATCATCTAAGTCCTGCTTCAACATTTCACCCATGATACATGAATCCCTTCCTAGCTTGGTAAATTCCCTTGATTCTGATGGGATACCACCCATTCTGCCAGCTTGTACCAGCTGTAACCCCTCTCTAATTGGAAAGGGAACATCTAGCTGAACCAGATCAGCTTGTTTTACATGAGTATCAACCCTACCATGGCTCTTTAGGAGTACCTCCTCATCGTCTTCGACAAGCTCAGAAATATTCATAGATTTGTATTTTTCTGTACGAAATAAGGCTATGATGTAAGAGTTCCACATGAAGAAGTGAATTACAAACAGAATGCAGAGACGACAGAAATGATGAAATGGAAAGAAACATGAAGTTGCCTAGAAAATGATATGGGATGAACCAATTACACAGATCTAGCACATTCTAGCCAATAAAGACTGAGGCACTGAGCCGCATAAAAGGAATTGCTATCATGGTTTCAACACTTAACTTTGTTTGATTTTGCAGATTTAAATGCATGGACATCACAAAGAAATTTAATAGGGTTCAGAAGAAACATATAGGAAAAACATTCCAGATCATTTACCTCTACAAGTGACATATCTTTTTTCTCTCCTGTCGCGCTTCTGTGGTGGCTCATGGATAGCAAATATCTCGGAGAACTGTAAGATGACCATACCATCTTCCACATACAACGTAGGCAGTGGGGCGGCGCCTTTCTCATCCAATGTACCTTCCAATAACTCATCCACCTCCTCCTGAATGTTTTGATGAGATCACTAACAGAACAAAATCACCCCACAGCAAAAAAGAAAAAAAGTAGTTTGACACAATTTCCCTTTATTTTTGAGGGGGAAACTGACCTCCTGGAAATCTTCTGTGTCCATCTGATCCATCTGATCCTCGGTTTCCAAATTTCTATCCTCATACTCCAAGGCCTTGTCTTCCTTTAAGACAACTGCAACACAAAAATTTGTCTTATAATCAGTGACTATCCTGTCTTGGCATGAAATGACACAACAAAAGTACTATGTGCTAATCTTTTTGTCAAAAAAACATAAATTTTGAATTGCAAACCTGGTTCCCTGTTAGCAGTTTCAAAAGATTTTTCAACTGGCGGATGCACCTCCTCTTGTTCTTCTTCCTCATCATAATCTTCATCGTCAAACACAGAAGCTCTGGAAGTT
>NC_025687.1:16392463-16398647 GCF_000633955.1 Camelina sativa | reverse complement strand
CAAAAAAACATAAATTTTGAATTGCAAACCTGGTTCCCTGTTAGCAGTTTCAAAAGATTTTTCAACTGGCGGATGCACCTCCTCTTGTTCTTCTTCCTCATCATAATCTTCATCGTCAAACACAGAAGCTCTGGAAGTTAAATTACCCAAGGCAACTGCAGTCGAAAAATACTCCTTTTTTGGTAGTAAATGATCTTCCTCGCTAACTATTTGAACTTCGGGCCCATCATACTCTTCATCAATATCCTCATAATCGACAGCATCCTCAGCTTTTCTATCATAATCTACACAACATATCATCACATTTAGTGAAAAAGATGACCAGGATTTGGGTATTGTAAATAGTATCAGTATGTAACTACTATGGGTGGGAATGTTGCCAAGATCTCCAACATTAGTGTTAAAATGGTTATACTGTATATAATGATTTACGCAAGACAATATATTAAACGAACTAATAGTAAATAGATAGATTATGACTACAACCAAAGTAGGAAGAATGCAAGACAATTTCGATGGAAATGGAAACGTCCACTGGGAGAAAAAATTCTAGCAGGTTTCCTAGTAAATCACTTGTTGGTAGAAGGGGTAGAATGCAAACTAGAAGTTATATGAAAAAAAAAAAAAAACTGCATGAGATAGACGACCCTGGCAGACAACATCACCTTGCTCAGCTGGATCACTTGTTGTACGTTCTGATTTTGCCAATAACTGTTCAGTTTAGAAACACCATAGTTGGCATCCAAGTACAACAAAAAGAGGATTAAAAATCAAAAAGAAGACCCGCATTCACTCGCCTATAAACTTTAGGAAACAAAATATCAAAGAGTGCGTAGAACGTTACGTTTATATCTGGTAGAGATGAACCCAGCTTATCTGCCAATGCAGAAAGATGTTCTTTGGCGTCCTGTAAAGTTTAAATGTTATCATTGGCACATGTCATAGAGAAGAGACAGCAAAGTGAGACCAATTTTTCCGTGAAATAATGTGTTACAACAAGGTCATCATACAGAAAGAGTAAAACAGATTACCTCATCAAGGTAATCAGCGTCCAAGTCCCCCGAGTTATCAACATTTCCAAAGATGAATCCAAGGTTAAAACCCCTGCTGTTGTCCTCATGTTCCTCATCGTCATCTGCAACAGACATGTAAGATATTGGTGTTCCAAGCAAATCTTGGCTAGCATCATGTGCTAATAGTCAATGAATATTTAGAAATCACAATGCACACATTATGATTGCATATTGACACTCTTGTTAAACTGCAAAATCCAAGGTCACTTTATCATTCGATTCCTCTCTCTCTATCATCTCTTATCAGGCTTACTTTCCTTAGCCTCTATCTAGTGAAACTACTATTCCCAATCTCTTCGTCAACTAAAAATCCAACAAACCCTCTTCCCACTAGAACTTTAGAAAGAAAAAAACGAGCCTAACTCGAACATGTCCTGAACACTCAAAGACTGATCCTTTTCTACTCAAGGAAATCCAAAAATATTCAAAACCATAAATCATTCATGAGCTGGTCAAATTGCAGCGATAGTAGCTACTCAGGGACACCTCTAGTTCCAGAAATTCCACTAATCCGAGATTCCACAAGTATGTAAAGCAACAAACTTTTGATAAAGAAGCAACATATATATTTACCTGAATAAGTCTCGTGGGAACCCTTGCCATTGGATTCAGCCATATTCAAAGCTTTAGGTACAATGGTGGTCGAAATCGGAAGACGGCAAGACAACTTTATCCCTTCCCAGATCCCGAAGAACCATTAAAACTCAATCGAAACCTTCAAAAGAAACAAAAGATAATACAAATTACAAACCAACCTAAACGGACCCCATTGCAACAAACAAAAGCCAACTTCTTTATCCAACAACAACTTCATCAAAAGCGCAACAATTTTGCTTTTAAACACAACGAAATCGAAACCCGATTGATCAGTTCTTCGAGTTAAGCTGAGTTGCAATCAAAGCTCGATGAAATTGAGAACACGATACAATACCATTCACTGAACGTGATTGTTGGGTTGATGGGAGTCTTCCTTGAAACCCTAATTGAGGGTATAAGTAAGCTTCGTCGGAGAAGGTGAACCAGCTCTAATTGGACGAGACGGTACGATGTCGGAGAGAGGTTCCGAGGTAGCAAAATCTCAAATCGGAGGAAAGAACCAATCAAAAAAAAAAAAAAAAAAATTGTAATAAAGAAGAAATTGCGAAGCGACCAAGACGAGATTGTGAGGGCATTTATAAAAGTTTTTAACCCGACCCGAATAAAAGTTTAGTTCCGGGTCTAAATTCTAAACCGGAAAAAAAAAATCAATTTCGTTTTTATTGAGGTGGTTTAGTAGAACTTTAAATAGAACTCGGTACAATTTTGTCAAATACTTGTTTTTGTTTAATCATGACAATTTTTTTAATTAAGAATCTATTATATAAAATATATGTTTATGAATATATCTGTTATACTTTCTAGAAAATATTTTACAAAACAAAGATACTCTTTAAATCAAATTTATATATAAAGTTGATGATATATGTCAAAAAATTATTATTTTTCAAAACTGCTAATTAAGATAATAATATAAAAATTTATTATTTTCAAAACAACTAATTAAGATAATAATATTAAATCTACAGAAAATTTACATGTTTCTAAAAAAATTTCCAAATCAAAAAGAAAAATTGACAAAACTAATATATTTTTCATTGTATGCTAATTATATTATATGTATTTTCTCAATTAGATTTTTGATATGTATAAACAAAAAAAAAATTCATTAAGCATGTATATTATTATTAGTCGAGAAATGATGAATAACAATTCTAACATAAGTTATGTCAAAATAATTATTATTTTTGAAACGTAATAGGAACAACTAATTAAGAAAATAACATTATATCTACATAAAATTTACATGTTTATATCAAAAGCTTTAATCTTTGATTTTTTTCTGATATAATTTGCCGATCTATTTGGGTAAAAAAAATAATTCATTAAGCATGTATATTATTATTAATCAAGAAATAGTGAATAACAAATCTAAAAAAATAACGTAAGTTATGTCAAAAAAAATATTATTTTCGAAACGTAATAGGAAAAACTAATTAAGAAAATAACATAAAATCTACATAAAATTTGCATGTCTATATCAAAATCTTTAATCTTTGATATTTTTTATGATATAATTTTGCCTATCTTTTTTGGGGTTTTTCTTCGTTGGGTTCTTCAATGGAAACTATCAGTGAAATTAAATGGAATCAAAGTATATAAAGCCCGCTAAATTAATCGAGGATGGAGATACTGATGGAGGTTCTAAAAATAATTCTACAGTTAGTAGCGTTATAAGTTTCGAAGATTAGTCGGTGGTTGATGTATTTGGTCAAAATCTAGAGTTTTCTCTTCTAGATAATGTCAATGATTCTGGTACTGAAACAAGAGCTGCTTGATCGAGTAATTGAGGAGCGATTTTGTAATTTGGGAAGTTGGAATGGTAAACCGTTTTAAAATTGGTTTCAAACCTGATTTATGTGGTTTTCTATCGAATTTGGTTTGTAAACCGTTAAATCCATGTATATAGAGAAATATATGAGAACTTTTGATTTAGGTAGAAATAAGTTGAGAACTTACGATTCGAGAATATTTGAGATGAGGTCATAGTTCGAAGTAGTTTTGGTACAATGCGATACTTCTGAGGAGTAAATCAGGCATCGATCCTTAACGTGATTATGACATATATCATGTTTTAGATTGTTTATAAAGTTTCTATTTTGTATATCTGAATTATCTAAGGCTTTATATATACCATTGTGATTATAATATTCAATTTTTTATTTTTATTGTGTTATATTAATTTTCTTTCAATTTCTCAACTTTGATTGGCTTGGTCATAAAATCATTGTAATAGAATAGATAATTTCACCTGTTGTTCATCCAAAATATCTTTGGAGTAACAAAAATTCATGGTGAAATAAATTAAGTCACAAAACAATTTTAGTAATTATAAGAAGTATAATTTTGCCAAGCAACATAAAATTTGTTTAATTTGTTTAAAAGACATTTTATAGGTGATGATAAGTTCATGATGATAAAGAGCATACTTTAACAATAAATTAATTTATGGTTTAAGAACATATTTTGAATGGTGAAACATACAGTAAAATTGTATGTGGTTCCTCCACCTTGGGTTACCAACTCTAGACTCTCCTTTTGATTAATGTTCGGTTGGAAAAAAAAAATTGTATATGGTTACTACATTATATGTTGCTTTGATGAATTTTTTGCATGTAAAATATTTTGTAATAAGTTGTCAAACGTTTTTGAAATTTGACAATAATAATATTTGTGGTGATGAGTATTTGGCATACGTTTTGGTGAGGTATAATTTAGTTTTACATTATTATAATATTATAATATATTGAAAATATAAAAATATAAATAAGTGTATGAAAGTAAATACAAGTATGATTTTTTCTCTAACTAAAATTATTTAGATATTTACTTCAAGTAATAATATTTCTTTTCATATTTTTGAAAATTATTTAGGGTTTAGGATTTCTTCTCTTAGAATCTTGTACGGACTCACTAATCTAGTGAAATAAAATATTTTTGGTAAAAAAGTTGCATCGTTGAATTATTGCTCATATAATAATTTTGGTTACAAAATTAGATCAAATAATATCTAATAAGGTAATGGATGAAAAACATGAATATGTCGTAAAAAGGTAAAAATTAAGTATTTAATCAGTTCATAAATGATAAAAATTAATTTTTATGAGAAAATTAACAATTATGTTTTTAATATGCCACATTCTAAAACTCTTTTCTAAAATGTCATAGAGATAGAATTAAAATGATTATTATGCCCTAACCAATAGCTAAACAAAAAAACTTATTTTCTTTCTCTCTCATGACACTCATCTTTTTTTTGTCAGACTTCTTTTGTTTTTTTGTCTCTCTTTCTCTTTTTTTTTGTTTGTTTCTTCTTCTTCCCTTTTGTTTTTGATTGTAACTATTATTAATCTTTTTTGGAGTTTCAAATCTACTAGAATTTGGCTAAGATTTTGATTTAAGCGGAGTTGTCACTCGCTTTGTGGCAAAATTGTTGTCATCAGTTATGTGTTTTGTTGAATTTTGAATGTTCCAGTTTTTTCTTCTTGATATAGATTTATCTTTTAACGAAGGTTTTTAGCGGTGAAGTTTGTTTTAGCTTAAGTTTGTTGGTTTTGTTTACACTAGCATTTCTGGTTCAATTATTTTGATTCACATTTTTTCCTACTGAATTCATGGGCATGTTTCACAAAAATTCATGGAACAGTTTTTTTAGTGGTAGATAAGTTTACACCTTACATATATAGACAATACTAAAAGAAAATAAATCTAGTCTATGGGTATGAAAATGGACAACATTAAAATCTATTATTTTGGAGAATTTGACATTTTCCAATCTAATACAGTTTTGACCATGATCTTTAGATTAACTTCCTCTAATCAATATTTTAATTTAAAACAAATAGATTAAAAAATGACTATTTTAAAAAGTTCAACCAATCATAAACAAAAATACATAATATAAATTATTAAACTAATTTAAAAATTGTATAGAAACTTGAAAACATTTTATATTATGAAACAAAAAAAACTTTTTTAAAACTTGTTAAGAAACAGAGGATAGAAGAATAAATTGTCAGATTTCCCTTTCTAAAAACACAATTTAGCAATTTAAATATGAATTGATCTTCAAATTCAAATGTACTATTTTATATCCAAAAAAAAACAGTAGGAATCTAATAAGTAATAACCAAATTTATTTTTGTAGATAACATTAGATTTAGATGCCAAACTCTTTTATTAAATCAAAAAACTAACATTTATTGTTTAATTTTCTTGTCAACAATCAAATAACATTTAATTTAAATAAGATTAAATTTTATAAAAATTAATCATCGCTTTAACATCTATATAAATTAGAATCTTCCCACTTTAACATCTATATAAATTAGAATCTTCCCAACCATGGTACCTCAACGTTTTAGGATATATTGCAACCAAAAAAAAAAAAAAAAAAAGTTGCTCTTGCTCTGGTCAAAACCTAAACAAGCAATTGGTTGTTCTTCTTTACCATAACTATCAATCATGAACTTGTTGACTTTGGTTTGTTCAAAAAAAAAAAAAAAAAAAAAAAA
>NC_025687.1:16352147-16392119 GCF_000633955.1 Camelina sativa | reverse complement strand
GGTTTTTTAAAAAAAAAAAAAAAAAAAAAAAGAACTTGTTGACTTTGGTTTAACTCCTAATGTCTAACCTCATTCTAACGAAATATATTAAAAATGACCTACTGATTCCTTTTACTCTAACCAAATTTGTTTGTTTTGGATTCTTAATCCTAAGTCAAAGAGTAAGCTTTTGTAAACTATTAATCAAACAAAAAAAGAATATCTCAAACTGTTTCGTTAAGATTTAAGAACTAAACACTGTGTAGACACACAAACTGTTTCATATTCAACGAATAATATAGACATTAAAATCACAACGAAAGAGCCACGTGCATTGTCACGTCCCCAACTTTGTAATTTTTATAAACAAAAAAGTTTGTTTTGTTTTGTTATTTTTTGTCTTCTTATCTGAAAAAAAAAACTCATTTCTCACTTCTTCTCATCACCACCGTCTCTCCCACTCAATCTCTGTGTGCTTTTTTAATTTCCTCGGACGACGTCGAGAGATCCTCGAAATCTCCGGCGATGGGTGGTTGCGTCTCCTCCAATTTCTTAAATCCGACAGATGAAAACTTCTCTTCTCAGATCAACGCTTCAACCTTAAGCCACCATTTCGTCAAGCTAACTTCAACCACTTATGGTCTTCTCAATCTCGACTCTTCTTCACCTTCTCTTCCTCCGCCTCCTTCCTCCTCCGCTACCTCCGCTATATCTCCGATGACTCCGCCTGAGAGGTTTACTATCGACGGTAAGGAGACGATGGTTGGTAAGTCTGAGCCGACGACGACGGAGGTTATTAGCTTCTGGGAGCTAATGTCAGGTCTCGACGGCGGCGATACTTGCCGATTCTCTCCTATTCCGGCGAAATGTAATGTCTCCGATGGTGGTGGTCGAGTGATGATGGTGAACAAAGAGAACTCCGATCCTAATTTGAAGAACCCTAGAGATTCAGAGAGCGATTACGAGGTTTTGAAACCGTTAGATCCGAAATTAGCGGAGGAAGCAGAGAGATTGTGCGACGGCGGTGAGGATCGAGTTGTGATTTACACGACGTCGTTGCGGGGAGTGCGGCGGACGTTTGAGGCGTGTAACGCCGTGAGAGCTGCGATTGAGAGCTTTGGTGTGGTGGTATGTGAGAAAGATGTGTCTATGGATAGAGGATTCAGAGAAGAGCTTTCGAATCTAATGGCTCGGGAAAGAAGAGACAACGGCGGCGGTGGTGATGATTCGTCGACGGCGGCGGTGGTGGTGTTGCCGCCGAGGGTTTTTGTGAAAGGGAAGTACATTGGTGGAGCAGAGGAAGTGATGAGTTTGGTGGAAGAAGGTTTGCTTGGAGATTTGCTAAGAGGGATTCCGAGGAAGAAAGATCGGTGTGGAGGCGGTTGCGGTGGGTTAGCGTTTTTGCCGTGTTCGGAGTGTAATGGGAGCTGTAAAGTGGTGGAAGGATGGGGAAGTGAAGCTGTAGTGGTCAAGTGTATGGAGTGTAATGAGAATGGTCTTGTTCGTTGTCCCATTTGCAGCTAAAAGACACTGATCTCACTAGTAATAATTTGGGAGTTACATCTAAAAAATTGTAAGATAAAATGTTTTTTTTCTTTCTAGTTTCTTTCTTTTTTAGAGTTCTCTGTGTTTCAAGATTATATATATGCTTTGATAGAAGAAGGAGGCAAATGATCTTTGGTTATTATGGTCGAGATACTCTAGTCTTTGTTTGATGGTGGTTAGTTACAAACATTACATAAATATCCAATACAAAGCCTTTTGTGTTTCTCAGAGTTCTTTCTCTAATAGTTTGGATTGAGATTGGCCACATTATAGGTGAGGTCACCATGTGTTTGGGGACTTGAAATCGACTTGGTTGTAAGATGTTTTTGACTTTGCCAAACTTCATTTATATGCTTTGTTAGCATTTTGCAAGATGTTTTGTTCATGAGTAATTCGTTCGCAGTGTTTTGGTTAAAGAGCTAAACGACACATTGCACAGTACTAAGTAGCTCACAGACCATATAAGATTTCCACTTGAGTTTAAAACTCTAATCAACTTGTACAAAAAGGCTAATTGAATGTGTAATGATTGTTTGGCAACATGTTTCCTTAAATATACGTGCAACATGTTTAGAACCACAAGAAGGTAGGTTCGATATATATTGGATTGAGTTTACTTTAATTGTGTTTAATTTATTAAACAATTGTGAAACACTCATGTGATCGTTGCTGTCTTTGGATAAATTTGTTACATTGAATTGAATGAGATAAATGATATGGGCGTAATAGCAAACGGAGCAGGGTCGATCTAGTCTTAATGAGACTATCGAACAAAGGATAAATGCTAAGTAAAAGCCGTTTACAATTACAGACAGATAATTATGACTGTGTATGAAGGTTATTATTGCATGAAAAGTATCCCAAGAATTACATGTAGCATGAATTTGGTGGAGTATGTATGATCAATCCCTTGCTATAAGAATTTGAGTAAGACCGAGCAGACGCTTGCAGCCAGATTGAAATTGGGTGAACTTGATTATGAGCTATCTAGTCAATACTTAAGTAATATTCATGATTTGATTGAGGAAACATGAATGGCGTGACTGATTGGTCGATGCGTGTTGTTTGAGAGCGTGATAATGACTAATGTGGATGTGAATGTGAAAGAGACGAGTACGTAACAAAGATGAAAGGAATCCGTGAGCATTTTGGGTTTTGGCTATTATATACAGTACGCAACTATTTAACTAAAGTTAGAAAATGTGACGATGTAACTAAGGATCAAAGATGGTAGGAATTCATGAGCATTTATGCATCGGCTAAACTTTTGTAGATTGCTATGACGAAACCTCTCTTTTGTTGATATACAATTTCACGACTGGTCTCTTCTTTCGAAATCGGAGTTGGAATTGTTCATTGATGACATGTAAAGATGCATCTTGGGTTTAGTTTTTGTTTATTTATCTTAAATTGATTTTAAACAAATAATTGGCTTAAGACTTAAGACAATCCTTTAACAGAAAGGAATCTAAAAACCTCATCCCGACCTAGACCATGAATGGAGTGTTATACAAAGTCCTAGAAATTAAGGAGTAATCTATGAGTGTGAAAAACTTCGTAAGAAGATGATAAGGTGAGGAGGACTTTTTATGAGGTGTCTATGTAAGAAGTAAATATAAAATTTCACTGATAATATTTTTAAATTTTATTAATTTACACATATTTTTATATTTAATTTGGTATATGTTTAAATTTGATTTCAATCTTACACATTTCATTTTGCAATACAATTTAATTATCTGTTTCATCAAAATAAATTAGATTTTAAGTTTAGGCAATTCATATTAATGGATAAAAGCTAAAACTTTATATCAAAAATAATATGTTTATCATATCAAATCTATATCTTAGTTAATATTATAATAACTAAAAATAACAAAACATAATTAGTAAATAAAATAAAAATCCACAAATGTTTTTTGAAAAACCAACATTGATCAATATACTTTACTCTTGTCATGATCATGTTAATGACTAATTTTGAAACTAAACTTTATATAATAAGATACGTTGTACCATACAAATTTTTAATATGTATGATATGTAAATATTAATATTGTCGCTATAACATCTCTTATTACTTTACAAAATAAATAAAAAAAAATTTTAAACCAAGAAAATTAAAGAAAAAAAATGTTATCTTAGAAAAAAATTTGTCTAGGAAATTAAATCAATCGTAAAATAAAATACACAAACAATGTCATTAGTTACATGTTTTAATTTGAAATAAAGTAAATATATATGCATTATTTATAACTTCTATTTTCTCATCATAAATAAAATTTTAATACTATATACATTGAATATAGTGACGTTTTTTTTCAACCTAACATTAATTAAAATAAAACTCCTAGATTGGTTGCCCAAACCGGAGTAAAGTTGTTTACATAAATCGTTTATGACAAAAAAAATTTAGAAGAACGAGTTAAACAATGAATCTTCACATTGGACGTCCTTGGGATATTGGAAATGGTAAAATGAGGCAATGAGGCACTAAGTATCTGGAACTCATCAAGAAGCTTAGAGAAAACCGGCTAATCTTCCAGAGCTTGCATCATCGCTAGTAACTCTGCAGAATCCGTCTCAAACCTCCGACAATCAATTCCTCTGGAAAGGATACACTCCATCATTGCCCATTATAATGCTTCTAGCTCCGAATGGAGTGGGGATGCACTGCGACATTGGCATTTGGAACCTATAACTAAAATCTGATTCTCATCATCGTCACACCACCATCCTAAACCTGAATTAGGTTTCGTAGCTTTCCACTTTCCACGAACCATCAACTTCACAATGAATAACCTGACAATGAATATACTGACGTTTTTATGTTTAGTATAACACGGATAATACGGATAATGATGTAGTAGATAAAATAATGTAAAAATAGTTAAATATCTTTGAGTAAGATAAACATCACGACGAAAAAACCTAAGACAAAATTGTCTAAACATTTAAATATAAGTTGACTTTAACAAAAGAAAATCGAATCTAAAAATTATTCTTTATTAATCTATTAAACTTTCATTAAGATAATAAATACTATTGTATTTCCTAACATTACTAGTTCTAATGTAAGTTGTGAAGTCTTAAAATATGTGGTTCGTCAATTGTCACCAAGATATGTGGTGAATATTTGTCGGCATAACCTAAAATTTGAGATAGTTTTTACAGATAATGTAGGCATATATAGGACCTTTTTCTAGTATCAGAAAGTTTGAAAACTATGTGACAACTAGTTTTTGGTAATTATGAGACATGACTTGCCATCTATATTCGTATCTTATGAGTTCCCATTGTTTCATTTTTTTTTTCTTAAATCAGAGACAGAATTATGACCCTCAATAAGAAAGTTGTTATGAATAAAAAAAAAAACTTACCGGAAACTCGAAGACTTCTTTACATTTTATATGGTTGCCTTATTTAGTAGTCACTTATTTACTTATCTAGGTTAGTTCATGAAATTATATGATTGATCAAATATTTTGAAAAAGATCAGTATTAATTTAATTGGTCCATTTTCACTAGTTGAATCGGCCTCTTACCACCAACAACGCTCCGTGTCGATTGCATCTCACTGATTCACGTCATGCAACTAGCTAGTGACACTGTTGAATTTGACTCATTCGAACCAGCAAATTGGATCCATATTATCTTGTGCCTACAAGAATTCTCTGTCCATCGTATCAGTCGGCTTATTTCAATTTCTCTTAAAAACTTTATTAATTACGAGCCTCTTATTATCCTACATTCTGCATTTCTGCTACGTATCAGTCGGCTTATTTCAATTTCTCTTAAAAACTTCATTAATTACGAGCCTCTTATTATCCTACATTCTGCATTTCTGCTACGTAAGAACAGTTCTAACATTGTTCTCTTGTAAAATATTTCAAAATTTATAATTAGATAATTAAGTGGTACTAGTAGATGGATTGTCCCATTTGCACTAAGTGTAGCGGTGAGTTTTGTCACATTAGACGTATTGACATTCGAGAGAAGTGTTATCAGAGGAAACAACAACTTCATTTGGTGTAGCCATGGCCGAGAAAAGGAGAAGCAATGAAAGAGAAAAAAAGAAAAGAAAGAAGAAAGGAAAGCAGCGGCTGTTTTAGACGGAAATTTTTTTTTTTAGGTTTTTGGATCTTTTACAGCTCTGATACCATGGGTTTGATTGGAACCATAGAGCATTAGCATTATGCAGCATAAGCATTAAGGTGCATATGCTCTAAGTAATATAACACATTTAGTTGATTGGTATAGTAGTAGAGTATTAGATATTATATTTATATTAATATATGACATTAATTAAAAAAATATAATTTAAATGTGCTTCATTATTAAAATTAATTATCACTCATTGCTATATAATTTTTAAAAAATATATTTTACATCTAATAAATTTAATAAATTGTTATATATGTAAATGTATAATTTAATAATTTTTAATTATATATTTCTAATGTAACACATTAATTACAAATAATTAATATATATTATAATTTTTTTATAAAAGTTTATATCTATATTTGCATTTTTAATTTCAATAAATTTTTAAAATATATAATATAATAGATTAAACTAAAATAAAACAATAATATATATTATAAAAAATATATCCACATTAATATTTTAATGTATAAAATAAATTATTATATTATTTTAAATAATAACATTAAGTAGTTTCCCATATATTATCTTATAACAAATAAATTTATCTTTTATGAAATCATAATTTTCTATTTTTACAAAATAAATTAATTATTTAAAATGATTTTAATATATATTAATATTTTAGAGTTACATGCTTGGGAAATGCTTCGAATCAGAGCATACAGGAAGAGAGCATATGAGAGCATCTGCAGCTTCTAAATGCTCCCTTATATGCTCTCCTAATAAATGTTGATTGGATGATAAAATTAAAAAAACTTCTTCATATGCTCTTCCAATCAAGGTCTATGTAGAGAATGCTGAATGATATATTTAGGTTAATGTCTAAAGAGTATATATACATCTCAGTAATAGGGTTTTTCCTAATATTAATTACACATATATTCTTATTATACATAACTTCTAATACACATCTCAGTAAGAAATCTAGAATTTCAAACGGAAATGAAAAGATAAAACAGTTGCACTTGCACCAAAAGTTGAATCAATTATAACGAAGCGAGAATCTTATTATGCTGTCGTTAATTATTTGGTACACTTTTACTTAATTAGATGTAAGTCAAAAAAAATATCACTTCATTTATCATACGTCAAAATGACAATGATACTTTATCGAGATAAAATTCCCTTGTCATACGTGACTTTTGTTTTGTTTTTGTTTGTTTTTGTCATCGTCAAACGTGAGCTTTGTTTATACATGAATTTAACAACACTAGGTATAGTCTGATCCTATAATCAAAAGCACACTACGTTTGACATGACACAAAGACTCTAACCCGTCCCGATCCATGTTAAATCCTACAATTCTCAGGAGAAAAGGAAAGATGAATCCGATGAACCATGTTTATGCTCACTTATAAAATCTCTAACACAGATGCAAATTATGTTCTGGAGGCGGAAGATGGTTCATCGAAACCTCAACTAACATATCATCCTCCTCCTAATCAATATATCACAATTCTTCCTACTTTCATATGATTCCAACCGTATTACGAGAAACACTATTATTGTCCAAATTATATATTGGACACATATCATATCTAGGTCGGGTTGTTCCTGTAAACTTAAATTTGGCTAGTTTCGTTTCTTTATCTTACTTAAAACATTAAAAGGTTTTCGAAAGGACTAACCTATTTTTGTCCTCCAAAAGATTTTCATAACCATTATTTGACAGACAGGCACAAATCATGTCGAAAGAACGAGTTATTACCAATAGTCACAGTCTACCTTGGTTAGCTATTCATCAGCGGTTAAGTTATAAACCTTATGTTCACAAGCGATCAATCGCAACTGATGCTCATTTACAACTAACAAATTAAACTATTGTGATATATGTCCAAGATAACTGGATGGACGAGGCAGCCTCGGCCCTCCATCTTAGGTGGTTTAAGAGAAAACTCTCTTACACTTCCTCTTTTCTAGTGATTTTATAATCATTGATGTAATCTCTACTTTCTCATTTTATATTCCAAAACTGTATGACTTAATTGTCATAGCTATGTACATGCATTTAATTTATGCATTTTCAATAGAATACCTCTTTTTTATTTAAAAAACATTATTTTCTGATAGTTTTTAATAACTGTAACATTGGAATACATTATACATACAGCATATATACATTCAAAAAATAATTCAGGAGATCTAAAATATTACAACCGTTTCCGATAGTGTATGCATGTCGGAAATGTATATGTAGACCAAAAAAGAAAAAATGAAAGACGAAAGAAGTTAATTTAGGGGTGTGGAAAAAAAAACTAAATGGAATTGACCTTTATAAACATGCTTACTAGTAACAGTAGTCTAGTAAGCAATCGAAAGAGTCTTTAGTTTCATAAATTTTATGATTATAATTTTTAAAAGTCTTTAATTTTCACGTATTGAACCCCAATACCAAGACATGATTATATAGAACTAGATTTTAACCCGCAGTACACCGCGGGACAATATTTTTACAACAAATAAAAATTAAATTTGAAAAAATTGTATTTGTTTGTTAATTTTGTTTCTTTTGTTTAGTGTCTAAGATTGTATAATTGTATTTTAATTGTTAATTATAAAATTTGATCAGTTGTATACCGTAGACACGCGACAATTATTTAGTTTTATTTATACTAATGCTAGATGAGGACCCGTCCGATCTGCGGGTTTAAAGTTTTATAAATGAAATTAAATTTGTTAAAAATTTTGTTGTATTTTATATATAAATTTTATTTTTGTTATAATACACTGATTTATATCTATTTGTAAATCTTTTATGTATGTTACTATTAAAAGTATATTTTTTATACCTAAATGTACTCTTGTATGTTACAAAAATATTCTTTGCCACCACCTAGAAACTGTCTATATAAACACATTAAGCCAAGTATATTACTTTCACTTCTGCATACTTTTTTAATTACTGAATTTGTTGGCTCAAAAAACATTTTGAATAAAAGATATATTACATAATATATTAATCAATGATGTATCATCATAATAATGTATGACCACCATGGAGAAAACATCGGCTCCGCCTTCATCTCTTATGGAGAGAACCTTATGTCCAACCTCCTCCACCATGGAGAGAACTTTGGCTCCGCCTTTCTCCCTTAGAGAGATAACATTGCGTTCAATCTCCTCCACCTTCCTCCCTTGCGGAGATAACTTTGTGTCAAACCTTCTCTACCATAGGGAGAACCTCGGCTCTGCTCTCCTCCTATGTGGAGAAAATATGTTCACGTCTTTTTGCTATCTTAAAATGGCTTGTTCCGACAACCAATGAAAGTAAAAACAATTTTCTAACTTCACAAAAAATCTTTTGATAGTATTAATGTTAAATTTCTAAATGTATTTGGCTTAATGTGTTTATAGATAACATAGTATACTAATCAATGATGTATCATCACAATAATGTATGACTGCCATGGAAAAAACCTCGGCTCCGCCTTCATCCCTTATGGAGAGAACATTGCATCCAACTTCCTCCATCATGGAGGGAACCTTGGCTCCGTCTTCCTCCCTTGGAGAGATAACCTTGCGTCCAACCTCCTCCACCTTCCTCTGTTGGGTAGATAACCTTGTGTCCAACCTTCTCCACCATAGAGAGAACCTCGGCTCTGCCCTCATCATGTGTGGAGAAAAAATGTTCATGTCTTTTTTGCTATCTCAAAATAGCTTGCTCCGACGACCAATAAACGTCAAAACCTTTTTCAATCGTCACAAAATCTTTTGATAGTAACTAATGCTAAATTTTTTAATGTATTCGTGGAAGTGTCTTTGACACACCATGATGTAGCCTCTGTCTCTGTAACGCTTCAACCGCCACATTGTTTAGTGAGCCCATGTCTACTCTCAGTCCATGGGCCCACCTTCCCAAGTGGGCCATAAATTTATTCCCGGCTTGTGGACCAACCCATATTCGATGGCCGGTTTGTTACGTCTGGAAGTCTTTAAAAACTTGGTTACCGACCTTACAAATCAACAAATGATATTTTCTTGTGTTTTGTCCTCACTCGCACAATTTCGACAATCACTTCCAGAAAGGTCACCCATCATGAAGTTCTCTCAAGACCCTTGACTGAAAAAATAAGTGCATTTTGGTGACGTATGTGACTAAATCAATTCTTTTAAACATTTCCGCAAACCAGGGTGTCAGAGTCTTTGAGCTCCTATGGATCTATCAACAACGATTTATTTTTTTCCAATCTATTTATCTATGTTTGTTGTATGCTTGTGTTTGATTAGCCTATTTATCAATTCATTAGGTTGATGAGCTTCTATTTGTTATCTCCCTTTTGGATTGAATGAATAATGGTAACATTTATGTTTGCAAAAAAAAAAAGGTTTATGACCAACCAATCAAGGTTGAGAAATTGAAAAAAAAATAATTTGGCATAATTAAAGAAACAATAGAAAATTATAAGCATGCTAATATATGAATCTCAAATCATTCAAAGATTAAAATACAAATTAAAACAATCTAAAAATACTACAATAAAATTTTAAAATACAGTATTGGAAAAATAAGACTTATATATTAATCTTTTTTTTTTGTCAACATATTAATCTTACCTATTCCCAACTGAAATAGGAGAAAATAGTAGAAAAATTTGGTTTAAGAAAACACATGTCAAAATCTTGTGAATGACTAACTTTCAAAACCCAACTTTATATGATAAGATAAGAGACTTTTTTATTATTATTAACAAATTTAGTTTTAATACTATAGAAGTAATATATATATATATATATATATATATATATATATATTATTTTGTTTGTGTATGTATTTTGTATATATATAATCATACAGATAAATGAAGAAGAGGGTCTAAAGACGAAGGAGACGAAGATGACTCCGTGAAACTACTCCAAAGATCGACATTATCAGCATTATTCCAATGAAGATCCCATCGCTGCATCATTGTATCACCATCTTCTTCTTCTTCATCAAAACTCTTACGACCACACGTATGATGACCATTGTTCAATTGCCAAGCCACGAGCCGGTCAAGACTAGCCCAGTTACTGCAAACCGGTCTGCCGGTTATCTTCTCTTTAACGTTAAAGGGATCGAGTTGGTTTGGAGTCATGAAAATTTGGTCGACCTGGCTCTCAGATTTTGGTGTCTCAAGACTTGGGAGTTGCATGAATAAGACATCGTCTTGAAGTTGAGTTTTGGTAGTCGTTTGGCTCTCGGGCATGCAAATGTTAGAACCGGTACGGTTCATGCAGAGAAGAACATGGTCTAAGACGTTGCCGTTTTGAGTGTTGTGAAAAGTGGGCCTCATTTCTTCCTCCGTGTCGTCAGGTGAAGAAGATAGAGTGATTTTAGGACAATCGTCGATCTTTTGATAGTTCTTCTTCCTGAAAACTCGACATACCACCCAACCTTCTTCGTTATAACTCATCGGATCTTCGGTTAGGACATCAGAGTAGCCCTGTGATAAATGGAACAAATCGATCTTATAAAATGCAAAATGACATGATGAAGACGTAAATGCGACTTTATATTGTTTTCTTTCGGAACAATTCGATCTTGTTCGTTCAATACTTGTTGGATGCATAGTATAACCCCTTTATTTATTTTTTAATCAACAACCAACCCTTCTTTACAAACTTTATATATATTAAATGTACATATGTTGTGATAATTATATTAAAAAAACCATATAAGCTATTACTTTATGCGTAAATATACTTTTATAGAGAAATTATTATCTTTAAAATTAGGATCATGTTCGATTACTTTAATTGCACATGCTAAAAGACGGCTCGGCTCTAGTACATAATATTAAATGAACCAAAACCTTTTATATAGCATGAAACGAGTCTAGCTTATTCTTTGACCTATGGAATCTGTTTCTTCCAACCTAAAATGAATATTGATGATAGCTATATATATTATATATATATACTCTTACATTAGTCATTGGAGTATCGTCGAGGCGATACTCATGCATGATCCAATCGGATTTCTGACCGTGAGGAGCTCTTCCTTTGTAGAACACGAGTGTCTTCCGCAATCCAATCCTTCGGACACAACTACATATGATCTTGTCACGTCCCGTAGCTTTCCAGAATCCAGCAACTGTTGCCCGGTTTGTCCTGGTCCCGGTTGGATACTTTTTGTCTTTGTGGCTGAAGAAGTACCAGTCGTTTTGCGGCGTCGAACCGATTCTACATTCCTCTGCATTTGCATACCAAAATGGTTCAAAATAAAGAACAAAGAAAGAGAGAAAGAGAGATAAAGTTAGTAGAAATTAGTAGGGTTTCTTGTATAAAAAACCTTGAATATCCCAAGGCTCAAGCTTGTTAAGATCAACTTCACGAATCACATCAAGGTCGATCTTTTGAGAGTTAACTTTCTTACGGAGATAATAATGGAGAAGTTCTTCTTCGGTGGGATGGAATCTGAAACCTGGAGGCACTTTTGATTGTCCATTAATCGACAGATTTACCTTAGTATCCGCCATTGATGATGATGGCGATATCTTTTTGTTTTGTTTTGTTTTTGCTCTAGAAGAGTAGAGAAGCTGTATGATTATAAGTGGAAATGGTTACAACTTAGAAACAAGAAAGCAAGCGATGAGATCATTTATAATGGTGGTGGGACTCAACGACACATAGCCCCCAAAAGGGGGAAATTATTATTTAAATAAAGAAGTTTGGAAATTATCATGCGTTAAAGTATCTTTATGGAATTAATATATAATTTAGTAACATATGTCCTATGTTTAAATCGAATTTGATCATACGTAGGTTCTGACGTAAGACATATTTCTTTTGACGTGTCATGTCATGTCATGTGTAATGTATAAAAGGGAAAAATACTATAACGTAGATAAACAGGTTTAGTGGGGGATAAATCTTTGTTTTTCTTGCACTTACTTATTGTAGAATTTGAATTTCATGTGTGTTTGGTCTACTAATAGATGGAAAATATAAAGTATTAGATTCTTATATAAGAAAATGAATGTAAATTATCTTCTATAAACATAATTAAGAAGCTACATTGAAATATTTCCCAACCATTATTATAACTGACGTCGTCTTCTAAAAGTTTATATGTGTTTGGTATGCTCGTCGTTCATTTTCATGTATCAGCAAAAATGCATTACAAACTATTTTAAAATCTATCATTTTCTCTTATCATTTTGTGCCAAGTATTCATCACTTAAATATAATTTATTATATTTCCGTTTTAAAATTTTGTTTTTAAGTGAAGTTTTCAAGTCTATATGCAAAATATTATATGTGTTATTTTTACCATTGTTATTGTGCAGTACGTTTTTTTATTGGTTGAATTAATGTAATTAATAATAGTTTTATGTAAAAAAAAAGTAAATGAAAATTTTCAAATATGTGTACTTAAAATATTATTTAAAATGAAATAGAGCTAGGGAGTATAATTCTATAAGATAATGGGTAACAAAAGAACTCTCGATGTTAATTTATAGTTATAGCCTTATAGGTGTAATTCAGTGACAAAAACGTATNACCACACGTATGATGACCATTGTTCAATTGCCAAGCCACGAGCCGGTCAAGACTAGCCCAGTTACTGCAAACCGGTCTGCCGGTTATCTTCTCTTTAACGTTAAAGGGATCGAGTTGGTTTGGAGTCATGAAAATTTGGTCGACCTGGCTCTCAGATTTTGGTGTCTCAAGACTTGGGAGTTGCATGAATAAGACATCGTCTTGAAGTTGAGTTTTGGTAGTCGTTTGGCTCTCGGGCATGCAAATGTTAGAACCGGTACGGTTCATGCAGAGAAGAACATGGTCTAAGACGTTGCCGTTTTGAGTGTTGTGAAAGGTGGGCCTCTTCTCTTCCTCCGTGTCGTCAGGGGAAGAAGATAGAGTGATTTTAGGACAATCGTCGATCTTTTGATAGTTCTTCTTCCTGAAAACTCGACATACCACCCAACCTTCTTCGTTATAGCTCATCGGATCTTCGGTTAGGACATCAGAGTAGCCCTGATAAATGGAACAAATTAATCGATCTTATAAAATGCAAAATGAAATGATGAAGACGTAAATGCGACTTTTATTTTGTTTTCTTTCGGAACAATTCGATCTTGTTCGTTCAATACTTGTTGGATGCATAATATAACCCCTTTTTTTTTTTTTTTAATCAACAACCAACCCTTCTTTAACTATTTTAGGCCTTGTACAAACTTTCTATATATTAAATATATTTTAAAAAACATATAAGCTATTACTTAATTTATGCGTAAATATTTTTATAGAGAAAATATTATCTTTAAAATTAGGATCATGTTCGATTACTTTAATTGCACATGCTAAAAGACGGCTCTAGCTAGTACATATTAAATGAATAAAAACCTATTATATAGCATGAAACGAAACTAGCTTATTCTTTGACCTATGGAATCTGTTTCTTCCAACCTAAAATGAATATTGATGATAGCTCATAGCTATATTATATATATACTCTTACATTAGTCATTGGAGTATCGTCGAGGCGATACTCATGCATGATCCAATCGGATTTCTGACCGTGAGGAGCTCTTCCTTTGTAGAACACGAGTGTCTTCCGCAATCCAATCCTTCGGACACAACTACATATGATCTTGTCACGTCCCGTAGCTTTCCAGAATCCAGCAACTGTTGCCCGGTTTGTCCTGGTCCCGGTTGGATACTTTTTGTCTTTGTGGCTGAAGAAGTACCAGTCGTTTTGCGGCGTCGAACCGATTCTACATTCCTCTGCATTTGCATACCAAAATGGTTCAAAATAAAGAACAAAGAAAGAGAGAAAGAGAGATAAAGTTAGTAGAAATTAGTAGGGTTTCTTGTATAAAAAACCTTGAATATCCCAAGGCTCAAGCTTGTTAAGATCAACTTCACGAATCACATCAAGGTCGATCTTTTGAGAGTTAACTTTCTTACGGAGATAATAATGGAGAAGTTCTTCTTCGGTGGGATGGAATCTGAAACCTGGAGGCACTTTTGATTGTCCATTAATCGACAGATTTACCTTAGTATCCGCCATTGATGATGATGGCGATATCTTTTTGTTTTGTTTTGTTTTTGCTCTAGAAGAGTAGAGAAGCTGTATGATTATAAGTGGAAATGGTTACAACTTAGAAACAAGAAAGCAAGCGATGAGATCATTTATAATGGTGGTGGGACTCAACGACACATAGCCCCCAAAAGGGGGAAATTATTATTTAAATAAAGAAGTTTGGAAATTATCATGCGTTAAAGTATCTTTATGGAATTAATATATAATTTAGTAACATATGTCCTATGTTTAAATCGAATTTGATCATACGTAGGTTCTGACGTAAGACATATTTCTTTTGACGTGTCATGTCATGTCATGTGTAATGTATAAAAGGGAAAAATACTATAACGTAGATAAACAGGTTTAGTGGGGGATAAATCTTTGTTTTTCTTGCACTTACTTATTGTAGAATTTGAATTTCATGTGTGTTTGGTCTACTAATAGATGGAAAATATAAAGTATTAGATTCTTATATAAGAAAATGAATGTAAATTATCTTCTATAAACATAATTAAGAAGCTACATTGAAATATTTCCCAACCATTATTATAACTGACGTCGTCTTCTAAAAGTTTATATGTGTTTGGTATGCTCGTCGTTCATTTTCATGTATCAGCAAAAATGCATTACAAACTATTTTAAAATCTATCATTTTCTCTTATCATTTTGTGCCAAGTATTCATCACTTAAATATAATTTATTATATTTCCGTTTTAAAATTTTGTTTTTAAGTGAAGTTTTCAAGTCTATATGCAAAATATTATATGTGTTATTTTTACCATTGTTATTGTGCAGTACGTTTTTTTATTGGTTGAATTAATGTAATTAATAATAGTTTTATGTAAAAAAAAAGTAAATGAAAATTTTCAAATATGTGTACTTAAAATATTATTTAAAATGAAATAGAGCTAGGGAGTATAATTCTATAAGATAATGGGTAACAAAAGAACTCTCGATGTTAATTTATAGTTATAGCCTTATAGGTGTAATTCAGTGACAAAAACGTATATGAAGTCAAAGAAAACAAAACAAGGCGAAGAGAGCAGGGGACATGCTTTTTTCACAAGGTGTGGCACCTTACCTTCATTTCATCATCTATTCACCTCTGCCGAGTGGCCAATTCATGCATGTATATTTCAGTTTTAGCTAGCTATTCACCGTGAACAAGAAATTATAGTCAACCACTTAATTTTTTTCAGACAGTTTTACATAGTAAGTTTGTAGTAATATAGTAGTAATTCTTAGGTTATGGGAATACCAAAAAAATTTGAGGGTAAGGGGAGTCATATTTATGGAGTACAAACCATTTATGATCTATGATGATACTTACATAGGTAAGATAATAAAGGAGAATATAATCTTAAAAGAATAATCCATTTGGTTACCAAGGATCATCATTCTTACATTTGTTCAGTAAGGGAACTCCTTCATATCTAGGACCCTTGTGATCCAAGTCGTTCTCCGGAGAGTTCAAATATCAATTTCGCATGCTACTTTCATTCCTCTAAGTCTTCCATTCAACAACTAATTGAGCATATTATATCATTTTTACTAAGTCTAAGAATTTACCACTCCCTCCTCCATGCGACTAATTCTGACAACCTGACTATTGTGCGGCTAGAACATCGAAGAGTCCTCTAACATAACCATATTGTTATGGCATTACATACACAACGAGCAACAACGTCCGTTTACTATTCTTACAGTCTTCTTAACAATTACCCGAATTCTTTTTCCTGATGTATGACAGAACTGATGACCTTAGAAATTGAAATAGACTAAAAAAAAATGAAGAAAGAAATAGAGAGAATGAAAGTGGGAGTGACAGGTTGGAATATCTACTCCCAACTAAAAAGGTGATGGTTGGATTATGTACACAACATTATTAATTAGCAATATTTTTTATGCAAATGTATATTCATGTTCAACCTTATAACATCAAAATATGTGTATATGTTCAATTACGGACTTAATTATGGGAATTAAGTATAAGGATCTGTAATATGATTTACATGTAGAGGCTAGAGCAATGGCATTTTAATCGTTTTTCTTATTATATACTTATTATATGTTAAAGTTGTTACCCTACAAGCACTGTGCTTATCATTTGTCTGTTGATGGGATCTTTGTGTTTCAACATTAATAATGATGTTTTATTTCCCTAAATTCTATGCTTAATCATGCTTTTGGGTACAAAATTGATGGATTAACTAATACCATATAATCATTAACCACATTTGACCCCCCCCAATATTTTAACTTTTTCATTTCTTTATTGAAATTTTAATTGAGTTGAATGTGAGGTTTCACCTCGTAATTTGTTCCCATACTAATATTGATTCGTCATTTCGTCATTCCCTTTTGTTAAATCATGTCCCATGTTCACATGTATTGTATTAATTGAATATTAGTTTAGAACAAGATTGATTAATTCTCATTGTCGTCACATCTCAAATAAGGTTTAAAGTTTTACACTAAAGTTTGTGGAATATATTTTGGCTGTAGGTAGAAAAAAGAAAAGCTATAGAGATGTAGACCAAAATATGGTGGTGGAAAGATTCCAAAACCACAACCAATCAAACTCATTGTATGTAGTTAGATCGATATATAAATTGGAAGATTAATTTAGGCTATTCGTAGTAAAACGTATGTCTTGTCTTGAAAATTTAACAGGTAACTAAATCGCGATTGTAACATGGAAGTAAGTTCATGGACGGTCTGAGATTGTTGAAGGTGGTCCGAAGTTGATCTAGCTAGAGGAAATTAGAAAATCACTTCGGAGAACTTTGACAAAGGGCCGGGATGAAACCGTAGCCAATGTGAAAAGTTTTGTTGGGTATGCGTTCATTCTTGGTTTAGCCATTTGGTTCAAATGGTCGTGTATGGTTTGAGATAAAAATTGGGCTCATCAAAGATAAAGGTTCAAGCTCAAATGTGTTGTTGTGTTCAGCTTAAATTGTTGCAATATATATTATGTTATAAAATATCGACACAGCTTCTTCTTCTTCTTTGATTCATTCTTTTTGTTTTTTTTTTTCTTTCGGCAGAACGTATCACAAATGTGGATGTTTTAAATGACAAAATATTTTTTTTATCTTTTTATCTTTTTTTTTTCTATCGCACCAAAAGTCCAATTAATAAATACATTTAAACGGGATAAGTGTTTGGTTATATTTGCGTATGGTGTGGGTGGTGAGGCGGACTATATACTATTCCATCAAATAACGTTTTGAATGATTAACTAATTAGTGCTTAATTAATCATATCAGCCGTAGTCAATAGTTAGTAACTGAGTGAAACTACATTAGTTGTTGAAGCTCACAGCAAAGTTTGCATGTCAAGCAATTCCGACAAGAGTCTATTGTCATGGGAAGTCATGTAAATCCATGCTCATACTGACGTAACTATCCACTTTCGGTTTTTTTGTTTGTTTTGAATTAGTTATTTGAATTATTTAAATACATATCATCAACTAGACACGTCGTTTACGTAGAAGAATTTGAATTAAATTGCAGTTTTATGAATTCAAATCAGTACTACTACAAAAATAGATATAGTAAATCATATATTTGAATAGTTACAATGGCTTATGAGTAATCAAATTCTTTGACTTTTAAGTTAGATTATGTGGTTTGGATATATATCAGCCTTTTGTGGTATATATTCTTTTAACGCTATGTAACATACTAACATAACCTATTCTAATACACAAGTATGTGAAATCAGTATATCACTTGAGTTCAAAATCAAATAATTGAGCGAGATAACATCATTATTATATAGGACTTACGGCGTGAGTGGATCGACTGTGCTTTTGGGGCGTTTGGAACGTAATATTTGAATGCGACGATGTTTTTATGGTTATAGTGCGTATGTTGTGAGTTGTGAGGTGTTTGGAGAGTACTAAACTAACGCATCAAAAAAAACACTTTAGATGATTTAACTAATTAGTGCTTAATTAATTAGCCATAGTCAATGGTTAATAATTAAGTTAAACTACATTGGTTGGTGAAGCATTGTAAAAGTTTGCATGTCAAGCAATTTCGACAAAAGCCTATTGTCATGTAAACCCATGCTCATACTGACGTAATTGTCTACTAATTTCTGCATTTATTTGAATTAGAAACTACGCACGCGCGTATTTTAATGGTTTGATAAATATCATGCAAAATCAATATCTACGTAGAATTCGAACAGATTTTGATTTATATAATACAAATCAGTAATATGACAAACTATATGTATAGAATCTTGTAAGTTTTACTTAGATTTGAATAGAAAGATACTTCCACACATATATGCAATGTATATATGACTTATGAGTAATCAACTTGTATACATCGAAGGACCTATCACCAGGGGTTGCTTACAGTCTGTAAGTTACAGATAGATATTTCCAAAGCTTTCGACAATGTAAATTGAGAATTTCTAATTAACATCCTCAAAGCTCTCGAACTCTCTCCAGTGTTCATCGCTTGGTTGTCAACATGCATTCACCACACCCTCCTATTCAGTCTCTTTCAACGGTGAGCTGAATGGTTATTTTCATGGACAAAAAGGATTGAGACAAGGAGACACTATCTCGGCCCCGCTCTTTACTCTGGTAATGGATATTTTATCCAAACAACTTAATGAAGCAGTCCACCTCAATAGACTTCAACCTCACCCCAAGTGCTCTGAACTCCTCCACTACAAGAAAATAAGTCTATTGTCACGTAATATTCCGTCACAATAATTTTTTTTCGTCACAATAAAAATATTGTTACGAAACTGTGACGAATGGTGAATGGTTACAATACAATGGTCACAAATTTTTTTTAGTCACTAAAACGTCACAAGAGTTGCGACTAACTCATACGTATCTATTTCGTCACCAAATGTAACGATTTGTAAAGGTATCTAAAATGTCACAATTGCTTACTAAAATTATCGTCCTAAATACGTTTTACTTCATGACCGAAATCACGTATCAAGTTAGTCACTGTTTACGACGCCGCTGTAGTCTCAAAACGTCTCACTTAGTGACCTGTAAAATGTCACTTGCCCGTCACAACTACTAAGAACATGTATCAAAGACCGTCATTTATTATGACAAAATTTTAGTCTCAAAACCGTAATGCAATTTGTTACTATTATTACATTATAATGTTTAGCTCATGACGTCCAACCAGTAGTATCAAAATAATTACAATTAATTATCCAAACCATCGTCTCCTATTTTTCTTAATATTATATTTTACTAAATTATTGTCACAATAATAATTAAATAGGCTGTATATCAATAATTACAAAAAATATATAATAAAAAAAATTATTTATTTATAAATTAAAGTAAACAAAACCAATATGAGAAAACCTATTATGAATAAACAAAACAAAACTTAGTTAAATAGCAACTCCATGGAAACTTGTGGAGACATAGATGTTTTCAAGTGCTTGGAAGACATTTCTTGAGGAGTAAATTGTCATTATGACTCTTTTTTAATTTATTTACAAGTTCTTCAATTCTGTGGATTAATATTCTCACTTCTTCTTCAGTAGGTTGTGGGAAGACTGATGAATCATCCAAAGACATAAAAATTTCATTTTGCATTGACTAGTCCAAATACACGGCCTTGTCTTCATATTTCAGCAATCTATAAAAAAAACACAAGTATATGAACATTGATATATATTTTAAACGCAAATAAGAATAGTAAATTTTTAACTCATCAAAAAATATGTAGCTATGTATAATTCAGTCTATAAATATTACCTTAACATAAATTTATTTTTCTCCTTTTGGGTTAGACTGTCTATTGCCAAACCCTCACTGTTTGAAGACTATCTCTTTGACAAGTGTTCTTGCACATGTTCATCAAATTTTTTTGCAATAACTCTATATAAATATAAACAAATAAATATATACGTAGATGGCATCACAACAGTTTCTTCAAATCAATTTAACTATGTGACATCACTTCAAATCCTTTATATATACTAATATATAGATCGATTAGAATAGTCAAACAGAAAATCTATATACATTATATACATCCATTAGATTAGTCAGAACCAAATCACTCCGCAAGTATATATGCTGAGTGACAATAAAAAAAGATGACAGTAGAAAAAGATAATTTCAATGGTTGATTGCATAATATAGATCTAATAATTCAATAAAAATATGGCCTCTAACCTTTGCATACTAGAGAAACAAAGCGGCAAGAAGAAATAGTAATCTAGTTTTTAGTTAGGGTTACAATTTAAGTATTAGGTATATCCCCTATATAATACAAGGGAAGTTTTAGGTATAATAAATATTTAGTAAGTTTTAGAGGGAAATTCTAAAAATTACTAAATATTTCAGAAAATTTAGGCGCTTTTTGAGTGCTTAGAAGTTCTAATTATTAATAAAAATAAAATCTTTTCTAAAAAGTAAAAATCTAGTTTACAATATCTTAAACATCTTTCTTAAATTTAATTAAATAATAATGAGACTATTTAGTCGGCTCCTATTTAAACATAAATTCAAAACAGCTTTAAAATAATAATCATAATTCCTTACATGTTTTTGTAACCAACTTGCAATTATTTTTCTCTAAGCAAGGTTAGATTATCCCCATTTATGCCAAGATTAGCAGCAACCATGATTTCATTGAACAACCTACATAAAAATATTAATTATTAAGAAATATAACACTATTTTATGTTTAGCCACTAATTAATTTAGTTTACAAAAGAAAGTTTTTAATTATTAGTTTGTATTTACCTTAATAAAATACAATGATCATTCTCTATGCAAAACTATATTTAACTGGTTAATCAATGTTTGACAAAATGTCATAATACCATTACAATTGTTATTACTTAAATTATCATAAAAATTTTGTTACTGTTTCTGACAACTTTTTGTCATAAATTAATCCGTAACCGTAGTATTATGACTAAACAATTACGAATTTGTTACAATTTTTTTCTTCCCAATAGAGTATCTAAAATGTCACAAATATGTGACAAATATTTTGTCTCAAATAAATATCACTATTTATGACTACAAAATTGTAGTAAAACCGTCACACTTTGTTACAGTTAATAATATCGACACCATTTAGTCGCTAATAGAGACAATTTTCAGTGACGATTTAATTCGTAATAATCTTGCGACAAAATAATTACGAATTTATTACTAAAAAAATGTCACAACATAGTATCTAAAATGTCACATATTTGTGACCAAAAAAATTCGTTTCAAGCAAACGTCACAATGACCCCTTTTTCTTGTAGTGCTCATCACGCATCTCAGCTTTGGAGATGATCTTCTAGTCTTCTTCAATGGTGAAGAGAGCTCCCTTGTGACCAATTTAGAAGTCCTATCTCAGTTCAAGCTTGCTTCAGGATTGGGGATTAACCTTCAAAAAACCTGTCTCTTTTTAGACAACATCGCACAACTGGCAACAAGACACAGCCTAGTTCATGGGTCTCTACCTGTAAGATACCTCGGAGTCCCTCTAATCCCAAACAAGCTCTCAGCTTCCGATTACCAACCGCTTATTGACAAGGTGAAAGGAAGAATATCATCATGGACAAACCGGTTCCTATCTTTCGCCGGAAGGCTACAACTCCTCCACTCAATGATATATAACACCATTAACTTCTGGGCATCGATATTTATGCTCCCCAAAAGATGTCTCGAAACACTGGAACAACTTTGCAATGCTTTCTTATGGAATGGGGTTACTTCAACAGCTCGAGGGACAGAGGTCTCCTGGGAGGTTGTTGGCACCCCTAAGGCAGCAGGAGGTTTGGGACTAAGAAGACTAGCTGATTGGAACCAGATTTTTGGTTTGGAACTCATATGAATGCTCTTCTCGCAATCAGGCTCGCTATGGGTTTCCTGGGTGAAATCTCACTTAATAAGGGGCAGGAACTTTTGGGAAACAGATTACAGATCAATCGGGAGTTAGATATGGAGACGGCTGGCAAAATTGAGGAACCTCACTAGACCATTTGTTCACTCCACTGTTGTGTCTGGAACCAGCACTCTTTTCTGGCATGATAATTGGATAGAGTTAGGACCATTGATTGAAGTTATTGGTGAAGGAGGACCCCAAGCAACTGGAATTCGTCTTCTGTCCTCAGTTGCAGAAGCGGTAAATGGTAATACATGGGCCATACCAAGGGGAAGGAATCAATTAGTACATCTACTCAGAACATGCATTCAGAATCAACCACTACCTGCAGATCCCACTGGACATGATATCTTTACTTGGAAGCTTACACCACAACAAAACCAAGGGACTTTCTCATCGACTAGGCTCTGGAAGCATCTTCACCCGACGGGTCCTCCAGTAACTTGGCACAAACAAACAGGTTTGGTTCAAGGAATGCATCCCAAAGATGGCCTTCATGACCTGACTAGTCGTTCTCAACAGACTAACAACAAGGGACAAATTGCTGAGTTGGAATCTACATGTTCCTGCATCTTGCTTACTCTGCTTATCTGGGAATGAATCAAGAGACCACTTATTCTTCCTGTGCCCCTACTCCAAGATTCTATGGACTGACTTTTTCGGACAAATGAATCCCCCACCTCTATCGACTTTCACCAGCTTGTTGCTTTGGATAAAGAACCCCACCACCAATAGAAGACTAAATGCAATCTCCAAACTGCTCTTTCAAGCACTCCTATACAACATCTGGAGAGAACGAAATGCCCGTCTACATGGCTCATCCTTACGATCAGAGAACCAACTCAAAAGAGAAATTCATCTGCAGCTCTGAAGAAAGATCACAGCGCTCGATGGAAAATACTTGCCCTCAAGTCCGACAACACCATCCTACCTCACACTATGGTTCACCAACTTTCACAGTTCGTAGCTTCAATATATATATTTTAGCTGTATCTCGTTCACTCTTGGACATATAAACTCCAGAGCAATGCTCAATGTTCTAAGGCTCCTTCGATTAATATAAACCGGTATATAAAAAAAAAACTTAGATAATTTAGATATTAGATTATGTGGTTCATAATTTCCAAGTGACGAGTCGCAAAAGTATCGGTTTTTCTTGCTTCTTCGTTTAGCCTGTTGTATTAGGCTAATCGGCTAGCTCTTTGAGCTTCATTTACCACAAACGTGTTAAACTCTTTTCTTGGTTCTTTGATAAAAGATACCCAATTTTCTTGTTAGAGCATTCTCAAAGAAACTATCAGCAACATAAAATAATAAAACAATAAAAAGTAAGGAAAATAAATGAAAGTCGGTTATGAAATTCTCTGCACATGATTAGTTTTAGCGTTTTTATATTAAATTAAATAAACAACTAAGTTAAATAAAATAATACATAACTCATATACTTTCGAATTTACGTAACATATAAAAATATAATCAATTATATCAACTGAATTTGAATTGAAATCAGATAATCCTTGAGCAAAAAGTAATCACGTTATTTGATAATGCTGATACAAAAATATAGGTAAGAAAATAATGGGAAATGCAGTAAAATTAAGCGTTTGTTGGGTGGGTATACAATGTATATCGCGTAGTAATACTATACGAATGTGTAGAGTCAATCATCTCTTGAGAAATTTAGCGATCTGGAGAATACATCGAAGAGATTTTCCATCACGAAGCAGCTGAAACGCATCGTTGATCTTCTCAAATGGAAGCTCATTGGTAATAAAAGGTTCCAATTTCACGACCTACATATCGAAAGATTCCAATTAATCTCACCAAAACACACAAAATTTAATTCCTTTTATAAAATCAAATAAAATAGAATAAAATATTATTGAATCGAGAGATATAAAAATTTCAGACCCCTTTCATGCATTGTTGAGCAAAATTAGGAAGTTGAGATTTGGGCTTGAAGCCGCCAAAAACAGAACCGGCGATTTTACGGCCTTCGAAAAGCTCCATCGGGTGAAGAGGCAATGTTCTTGGCGTCGGATATATCCCCACGAGCACCGTCGATCCCCATCCCTATCATTGTTTTGAATTAATTTTCATATTTTCTTGTTTCTCACGTAACAAAAATTAACTCAAGTAGAGAAAAAAATCACAATTCATATTGTTACAAATTAAACACTTACGGCGTGAGTGGATAAAAAGGCTTCACGAAGAACATCAACGTTCCCTGTGCATTCGAAGCTATAGTCCACTCCTCCTCCCGTTATCTCTCGTATCATCTTTTTTATTAATGTTATCAAAACCAATTTATACTAAGTTAATTTAGAAGTGTTGGTTATATTTTTTGTGTTATGGAATTGATATAGTACCTGATGAACTGGTTTAGTTAAGTCCTTAGGGTTTACGAAGTCTGTTACTCCCATCAGTTTACCTGCAATACTCGAATTGAGTTATAGGGTAATGTAACTCAATAGTATTATGGATATGGTCGTGGATGAAAAGAATACTATATGGAACGACGTAGTAATAGTATGATTGGTGTTTTATGAAAAGAAAAGTTACTCTTCTCAAATTTGGAAGCGTTAGCATCAACACCAATGATCCTAGAAGCTCCTCTTGCTCTTGCACCTTCAGCCACCTTCATTTCTCATTCATGAAATATATATTTATCATTTTGACTTTAAAAAGGAATGACTTCAGCTAACTATAATCTTACAGCGAGTCCAACAGAACCCAATCCAAAGACAGCAGTGGTTGTTCCTTCCTTCACTTTTGCAGAGTTCCAAGCTGCTCCCACCCCTATTTTTGTCAAATTTATAACAAGCAAACACATCATGTGAATTCACGCTTCTTAATAATTTGTTTTTCTTTGTTTTTACCATTTCAAAAAAAAAAGAAAGATAAAACTTATATATAAACTAGAGGTGGTCAACGGACCACGAGAATATGTAACATTAAAATCCAAATTTATTTGAAAAAGACAAAGATAAATAAATGGTGTTTTGGAAACCAGGGTAGTCCAATTGATAGGTATATATAGGTCCCTTCCTCCTTTGTTCCCTAGCTTAGCTAGCCCCAAAACTCACTATATTAGCTCCCAAAAGAGATAAGATATCCATTTTAACCAATATTCCTTTAATGGTAAAGACTATATGGACACAAATCCATGAATTCAATTGCTGTATAGGAGTAATTAAGTAACTAACCAGTGGAGACACCACAGCTCAAGAGGCTCATTTGCTTGAGAGGAGCATTAGGGTCGATCTTGACAACGCATGCTGAGTCCAAGACGGTGTATTCAGTGAAGGTGGAGGTGTTAAGGAAGTGATAAATGCGTTGGCTCTGGCTCGAACCACCGTCCTTGGTTGTGGTGGTTGAGAATCTCGTTCCTCCATCATTCACCATCACTCTCTTCATTGGATCTACCTGATATTTCTCACAGAGATTACTCTCTTCTTTCGTACACACTCTACATTCACCGCATTCTCCATTGAAAGTCGGAATCACATAGTCTCCTTCTTTCACATCTTTTACTCCTTCTCCTACACTCTCCACAATCCTATTAAACATATCCCCAAAACATATAAAAATATGTTTAATTAGCGTCACTGGTGTGCTTGTAAGAAAATTAGATATACCCGACAGCTTCATGGCCAAGAATCCTTGGAAATGCTCTTTCAGCTTCGTTCTTTTACACACAAAAATAAAATAAAAAAGATATATTTATTAGATTACAATGGAAATCAAGAAGCATGCATGATTTGTATTGCTTTGAATATAGGTTCATGAGTACCGTGCCGTTCCAAAATCCTAGATCGGTATGGCAAATGGAGGAGTAAAGGATTTTAAGCCGGACTTCCAATTTCTGAGGTGGATCGACGCATATTTCTTGTATGACGAGCGGCTCTTTTGGACCCCATGCAACAGCAGCTACAAGCATCAAAATACAATTATCATTATAACCATAATCATCATCATAATGATAAGAAACTATCACATTGGTGGTGACAGGTGAGCAATTGAATTATTATACCTTTGCAAGTGATGACCTTCCCTTGAGTCTCCGCCATGTTCTTTTTATTAGATATCTCTTTTATGAATATGTAGCTTTATTTATACAGAACATAGATCTACATATTTCTAAATATAGCCAGGATTTCGAGTCACATGTATCGAGTCAATAATCCCGAGAGAGGTGGGTTTGATAAGAAGATTGATATCACCAATGAATCCCTTTACATAAAACTATTGTAATGTTTATCTCAATTTCAACCATAGGCTAGTTAAAGACCGATTTAGCCGATGGTATCTTTAATTTGTGTTCCGACCAACTAACTTAATTTTTTTTTTCATGCAAAAATTAAAACTATTTATCTTCACATAAGATCTGTGAACCTTAACATTAAATACCGTCATTGAAAAACCGCCATTATTCATGATTTAGACAGCGTCACGTCAATGTTATGTACATCGTTATCAAATATTTTGTGTTTCAAACGTCAATGAAATTTTAAATAGAAGTTTTATATAAAAAAACTAAAACAAAATAATCGCAAATTTGGTAATGTATGGTGGAGAAAAATAAGTGGTAGGTTATTGCGGGGACTACTTTACTTGATATTAAATGGCTTGAAATAGCACATCAATCATGCATACAAATGGACAGAGTCTGGTCTGGTGATAGAAGTGGCTAGAAAATTGACCATGATATGTAATTTATGTGCAGTGTGCGTCAATAGCTTAAAGCCTTAAACCCGCGTGTGGCGACATTGGAAACTCAAATTTTGGTTCGGATGCTTTACATGTGGTGGACTTGCTAAGAACTCTTTACCATATAGTATTCAGCAAAATTCGAAATTCTAGTGGTTAAATTCAAAAATGTATTTAGAACTTAAAAATCTCTTAAACCAAGACATATGTAAATAATAAGGAAGGAAATTTAAAAAAATTGAAGTAGAAAAGGTCTCTGTAAGTGAAAAAAAAAAGAAGGTTGATGTAAGTGGAGCAACACATTTTGCGTGGATCTTCTAACTAACCACAGGAGTAACCAAATTAATATGAGCGTGAGCGTCTGTTATGGGAGTTAGGAAGCCAAGACTTGTGAGTCTTTTATAACAGTAATTGAATCTTCTTATGTACCGTCACATAACGCGATTTTCTCTAGTTTTTTTTTGGATATTTTTATAGTTTAATCAGTTCAAAATTTTGCAAAAAAAAAAAAAATCAGTCCAAAATTTTGCCCAAAAAAAAAATCAGTTCAAAATTTCTACAAATTAAAATAATATATTATAGAAATAGAAGACAAATATCGAGGGGAATTTTCAAAAATACACATTTTCCTATGTCAATTTCTTAAAATACACTGTTGTCTATTTTCAAAAATACTCATTTTCTCTGTATAAAACAACTAAATTCTAAATTCTAAACTCCAAATACTAAACTCTAACCCCTCAAAACTATATACTAAATTTAATATAGAGAACACAAACTTAAAAAAAATTCTAAAAATTAATTGAACATATTGTAATTGTGTAAAAGAGGGTAAAAATGAAAATATTAAAAAAATATATTTTTGAAAAGGAGTATCCCAAAAGTGTATTTCTAACAAATTCTCGGGTTGATTTATATCACTACCATTATTAAAGGGTTTTAAAAGTAAATTCACAAACATGATTTATATGCACACATATATATAAATATAATTCTTTAATTTTTTATATGCATATTTTTAACTAGGTTTTCTGCATTCAACAGCTAAATAATGTAGATATTTCTTTTATCAAAATAATGTGTAGTGAAAAAATAAGATTATACAAGGAAAAAAACTTGGTTACCCAAATACATACAGAACCGGAACGATCTAATTAGGTGACTTGGACCTTTTACCATGTCCTAAACGAATTAGAGTTTGGTGGGGTTGGAATCGGACCATGCATATTTAAAACGTTTGGATTTGTATGATTGTATTTGTATCTACATATCTCAATAATAACTTGGATGTATATTCCAAAATAATTTTTCATAAAGATAAATCGTTTTATCAATTTCGTAAAAGAAAAACAAAAAATGAAAGGACAGAGTAAAATCTCGAAATGCACAAACACTTGAGTAAAGCCGTTGTATCTAGACCGCATTTTTTTGTATTGTAATGACGCCACAAAAAAATTCACAAAACCACCAAATTTATTTATTTATTAATTATTATTATTATTATGTCAACATTTATTAATTATTATTATTTCTCGGAATTTCACAAAAGTTGACTTTTTAGAAGATACTGTAAAAAAAAAAAGAACTGACAAAAAACAGCTGTACTTAGTTGACTTGTCTGATCCCCAACATATTTCAAACACAACACAACTGCTTCTGTTCGAACATCAAATTTGATTCTAACTCTTTTTTATGGTTTTTGTCATAAATCAATCTTTTTGACTGTAATAACTGTTAAAAAAATTTAAGATTTTTGATATAGTGTTTTAAGTGCTGTGTAAGCTCTTTTACTCATAAAAAAAAAAAAGTAAATTTAAAAACGCTCTACCGAGGTTTTTTACCCAAAAGATTCTCCGGTAAGAAGAAAAAAAGGCAACGGAAGAAGAAGGAAGCATCATCAAGATCCCAGAGTTACATTCCGAACAACGAAGAGATGAGAGATGCAGACAAACATCTTTACATAACTGTGTATGCGGTTTTTTAAGAAGAGACAGCCATATATATATATATATATATTGAGTGAGACACGAGATATGTGAAAGAAAACCTTGTAAAGCTATAAGATCAATGCATTGGATGCCTCGGTGATCTGGGACGAACAGGCGTCTTTGAAGGACTCACCCTGTATAAACCAAAACAAAACCATCACAACAACGAATTTGTTTTTAGCTGCGTATTCTAACGCAAAGATCTTTTTTGTTTTTTCTGACCTTATCGGTAAAGAACCAAGAACAACTCCACTGCAGTTGAGAGCTGCTATTGCGCTTTCTGCCTGTGAAGATATAAACGATAGATTGATTACTCAGAATTTGACACAAGAGATCAAGGATGGCGTGGAGGTGTATTTTGACAATTACCATTACGAACTCTACAAAAGCAATACGAGTTGAGTGTTGATAATCTCCAAGCAACCTCAGGCGGTAAACCTGTATTATGACAACATCTTCTAATTAGTACACTATTGCACAAAACAAAAACAAAAACAAAAAACAACTTTGCAGTTAGTTTAGCAACTCAACAAGATTTGCTAACCTCTCCGCAGAACGATTCGAAAAAGACCTTCACATCAGATTGAGTCACCTGTAAGCAATTTTTACACATGTGAAAACTAGGTACTTTTCATCAGTTAAGGTAAAGTGAAGAGAAACGTTTCAAGGGAGCCCCACCTTCTTGTCAATGTTAGTGCAGTAGATAGTTCTTGCGCACATCTCACGCTCATCTTCAGTCTTCAATAGTAACACCAAACAAACAAACAAAAAAGTACAGGACTAAATCATTTTGGCAAGTCACAAAATCGTCAGAGACTTTGCATAGTAGAAGAAAAAACCTCACCCTGGGCAAAAATGTCGGATTAACCGGTGCAATAGCTGTTTTGGATGGCAGAACTTTCACAGGATAGAATCCTAACATAGTCCCCGACAAATTCAGAGCAGTCATCGCACCCTCTGAAGAACAAAAACCCCAACATTGCCAACATAAGACACTTAACCACTGTAGTAGTACTAAGTACACTGATGATACTCCAAAAATAGACACAAGTAACGTAAAGAGTTACCTTCATCAGTAAACTCAATAAATGCAAACCGAAGCACCGAGTTTGGGTCACCACATATACGGCAATCAACAACCTGCTAAAACTAAAACACAGTTAAAACACACAAGCAAGGTACAAAGATGAGAGAGCTTTCAAGAAGATATTTTTAACCTGTCCACAACTCACAAACAAACCAGCTAGTTGCTCTTCAGTGACCTACAACACCCAAAATCATAACACAAACAAAAAAGTCAAGATCAAAAAGTCTTGAGCAAATGCATAGAAGGGAGTAAAGGTTAAAGCTTTAAAACCTGTTGATCAAGATCAGAGACATAGACAGTTCTACGGATAACATCTTCCCTCTGAGCCATGCTTGTTCGAGCATTCATTCTTCTCTTCCCTTGACCAAAGCTCTTCTTCTACATCCCACACACACACACACAAACACAAATTAATCACAGCTATGAATCCTAGATTAAAAAAAACAACACAACCCCTTTCCCAATTGTGTCTTATCCTCTGAAAAAGCAATCAGTTAACAAAAACTCCCTAACACAATTCAGTGAATTCACAAAAAAGATCACAAATTTAGACACAAACAGGTGAACTCTTACCCTTCGGAAACCACCGTTTTCGTTTGCAGCACCAGCAAAGCCATTGTTACGGAAAAAGGAACCAGCAGAGGTGAAGAAACCACCGTTAAGTCCTCCGTTACCTCCTTGTTTATTGAGAGAAGGAGGAACAAACTCTTCAGCCATGGGATTGAGCTTAGAGAAAAGCTCCTGAAGCTCTCTCATATCACGATTGAAGCTCTCACCACCGTCAACGCCATCGGATCTCGCCACGTGTGACCCGATCTTGCTGTAGAGACCACCACCACCACCACCACCAACTACTACTTGATCGTGGCGGAGAACTTGATCGATCCTGGAGTGATGGTTCTGATCATCGGAAGAAACGCCGGAATCTTGACTTGTCATTGAAGAAGGTGGTGAAGACGGCGGCTGGGTCACGACTCCTCCTGCGGCTGCATCAGCTGCTACAGTCTCAACAACCGCCATGATTCAGAGACGCAAAAACCCAGAAATGAAAAATCGAAACTTTAAGGATAAAATTGTGAAAAGGAATCGGGGGGATCGAGGTTACGATTTGAGAAGGAGGAAGAGAGGAATCAGCATAAGGTGCTCTCTATGGAAGGAAGAAGAAGAAGAAAAAGAAAGAGAGAGAGAGAGAGAGAGAGAGAGAGAGAGAGAGAAAGGATTAAAGAGTGATTAATCAGAGGATCGGTGATAATTAATGGTATTTGATCAGAGTGATTAAGTAAGGATTCGTTGAGAAAAACCAAACTCGAAACGAGTTTACTTCAGTTTTGTTTTGTGTGTTTTATTTTTTTACTGCTGTGAAAAAAAAGGAGTGTGATTGGATAACGGAGAGGGGAGAGAGAGAGTGGAGTGTTTGGTCTTTTTTATGAGTTACCTTATCTTAACCATAGTTTCCAACAATAAAGACTTTTTAATTATCTAGAAACAAACAAGATATATCATTAAAAACAAATAAGATATTTTAATAGAACAATTAGTTGTAAAATATATTTTACCATAAATAAAATTATAATATTAAAAAGTTCATTTAAATGTGACAGAAAAAATTATTTTGGTTAAGAAAAAACTTAAAGATTTTGCAGATGATATGGTGTGATATTTTAGAATTAGTATTTTTTGATGTAAAATGAGTTAGAAATGATAGTGTTATGCCCTTTGACACTTCTAACTCTAAATGTGCAATCATTATATTAAATTATTAAGTTATACATGTAACTTGGGTTAAATCTTAAAAATACAAGATTTTGCTCTTGCATATAAACTAGCTTTGGATTAATTTACTGATTGTAAAAATATACATACATAGATACATAGATACATATATAACCAAGATATAAAGAGAAAATAATAAAACACTTTATAAATATCGACAAAAAAAACACATATCACACTCTAATCAAACGCCTCCGCCAAGCACAAGCCAAATACTAGACAATGACAAAATGACAAATAATAATACATTAATCACAACTAAACAACTACAGCAAAACAACAATTTTAAATACACAATGTTAACTTCTCATCATAATTATTTAAAAAAACATTTAAAAAACACATAAGATTATCTCAAATTTTGAAAAGAAAAAACACACTAAATTATACTTACTGCGAAACCTATTTTTTTAAAAAAATATCTAACAAACAACATAAGCACCCAAATCAAATACAAAAACAGACATAAAGATGAATTTACATAACCAAAAAATAATATACACAACAAAACCCCCAAATACACCTTCATCTAACTCTCACACATAGCGCGGGTCAATTGCTAGTAAGATATATACCTATAACTTCATGAATAATTTTTCAAATATTCATATAAATTTTATTTTGAAGCTATTTTGCATCAATTAACTAAATTTGCATGGTTAGAAATTAAATTTTATTCTTACTAACATTTATATTGGAAAAATGTATGTTAAATCCTAACTTTTTCATTACATTAATTTGTATATATAGTGAACAGTTTTTGCAAAAAAATGTAAGTAATCCAAGTCAAAGCAAGTTTCACAAGTTGGAAATAAGCAATAGTGAAGTTGGGTCTGAGCCCGGCCCATTGTTACATATAGCCCAGTAAGATCTCGACGGACTTGAGAGGGTAAATTAATTTTGTTAATTTCCCAGCGACGGACGTCAAACAGAAAACTTTGTAGCTCTCTCTTTCTCTTGTTCAGTTCCGCTTCCGACAATCAAACAAACACACAACTTCTTCTTGGGAGCAGGGGATTTTGGAATCTCTCTTTAGCTTCTCTGTTACTGCCGCAACTGGAGATGCATAACTCGAGTTCCGGTTTCTGTCAGAATCCTAAAGTCTTAATTTCTTCAGGTGATACGGTTCTTGTTTTTTATAAAATCCTGAGCTCTCGAGTTTTGAGAGATACGTTTCTTTGATTCCTAGGGTTTTGTTTAAAAAACAGGCGAATCAGGTTGTTATAAAGATAGGGTTTTTTTTTTTTTTTGGTTTAGTTTCGTTTTCATGGCTTCTTGTTCTGTCTAGTTTTTAGGCTAAGAATTATTAGAAATTGGGGGTTAGGGTTTTGTTAGATTTTGAGATGAAAGGAAGATCGTATCGGTTCTCGAGCACGGATCCTCATGAGGATTGGGTTGATGGATCGTGGACTGTGGATTGTGTTTGTGGTGTTAATTTCGATGATGGAGAAGAGATGGTGAATTGTGATGATTGTGGTGTTTGGGTTCATACTCGTTGTTCTCGTTATGTTAAAGGAGAAGAAATTTTTACTTGTGATAAGTGTAAGAGCAAAAACAATGTTAATGATAGTGAGGAGACTGAGGTTGCTCAGCTGTTGGTTGAGTTGCCCACTAAGACCTTGAGAATGGAGAATTCGTGTACTCGGGGTGTTCCGCTGAAGCGTCCTTTTAGGTTATGGACTGAGATCCCTACCGAGGAAAAAGTTCATGTGCAAGGTATCCCGGGTGGGGATCCGGCTCTTTTTGAAGGGTTGTCGTCAGTTTTCTCCCGGGAGCTGTGGAAGTGTACTGGTTATGTGCCTAAGAAGTTCAACTTTAAGTATAGAGAGTTCCCATGCTGGGATGAGGAAGAGAAGGATGAAATTGAGAATAGGCATCAGGAGGAAAACGGTGCAGGGGTTTTGTTTTCTATGTCGAAGGAAAATGTGATTGCTGCTCCTGTGAGTGCTTTGGTTGGAATGAGGAGCCTTGATGGTAGAGGAGCCAATGCTTTGAAGCTTGGTTGCGCAAAAGACGGCATTAGTTGGGATTCCACTGGCGATGCTGAGATGAAGCATTCTCAGAGTGCAATGAAGAAGGATAAGAGGTTGCTTCGTCCTTTGATCACGAATAAACGAAGGAAAGAATTGTTTGGAGCTTCGAAAGAGCGGATGAAGAAGAAGGTTGAAGTTTCAGATAAAAAAGAGGATGATAAGAAAGGCTTTGTAGGAAGAACAGGTCAGTGAAACACCTTCTCTTAGACCTTTTTGTTTCACATCCAGACATTTTATGTTTATTGTTCTTAAAAGAATCTTTTTCTTTGTTTCTTTCAAATTAGTAGCAGTGCGACCTACGAGTGATTCTAAACCATCAGAATCTCGTAAGGACATAGAACCAGAAGGCTTTGCTGGCTACGTTGGGATCACGAAGAGTGAAAAGGCCAAGAAAGCTGCTTTTGAAGAATCTAATGATGGTGGCCTTGCTCTGAAAACTGGCTTTGATGAATCTGGTAATTCAGAAATTGGTGTTGAATGCTCCAGAGAACAGAATCTTTCTGACGTTCATGCTAATGGTGCTGGCAAACAGGATGAGAAAGCTGGTCATCAATTCCGAATTGTGCTTAAGAGCGCTGCAGCTACTGATCCTGTTTTCCTCAGAGGAAAAGATGTTCCGCAAAATGAGGCTAACAAGGAGGAGGAGGTATGTCTGTCCTGTATTGGCTATAACTTATACTAATATATGAAATCCATTTCATCTCTTGGTTACATACAAGCCCTTATAGAAAAGGCCAAAATTGGAGCTATAAATGAGCTATTCGATGAACAATTTGCGGTAGTAATAGCGAAGCTTAAGTAGTAAGAAGTGCCTTGATTTTAATCAAATAAGAAAGATATGAATTGACGAACTTTTTGAACTTTTTTTGTTGAAAGGGTTTTACTCTTGCTTTAAGATAGTAGTGGGGAAGCAACTAATAATTGGTATTCTACAATAACTTCTAATTTTACAGAGACAAGGCACAATAGCTGACGCTCCAGAAGATACTGCAGTTGATTCATCTGAAAGTTCGCGTCTGCCTTCTCCTGGTTCCACGATTGGTAAAGCACAAGAAGCTGAAGAGAGAACTGGTTATGATGCCAGTGGGAATATCAGTTCTAGGAGGAACAAATTCCAAAAAGAAACAGCTGATACTGGTGCCGGTGGAGCTCTAGGACTGCAGACTCTAGACCCTATGGATTCTAAAGTTTCAGGGACGTCTACATCTCAAATCTCTGGAGCTTCTGAAGTTAACATAATGACACCGAGCAGTTCAGTTCCTGATGAGCACAAACCGCAGCCTGTTGGTATCGAATCAGAAGGAATAAGTAGTGGCAATAGAGACAGAGCTACTGAATTAAAACGAGAACTAATGGTTTCGGAAGCAGAAAAAGATATTCAGGGAACAAAGCGATCTGGTTTATTTCAAGAGTCGTCAAAGCCTTACAGACCTATTCCGCAGACTGTTTCAGGGAATGGCAGGCCTAAGATGGTAGTATGCATTGGAAAAACATCGTCAAGTTCAGCCACAGAAAAATCTTCTAGGTGCAATGACAACCCGAAGCCCTCAACTTCCAGGAATTCTATTCCTGGCTCGAAGAACCAACCTGGTGATGTTGGTGCTGATGTTGGTGCTGATGTTGATGCTAAGGCCAATGATGAGGACTGTATTTCCAGTGATATGATCCGAGAGAGAGATGGGGATGATGAACCTTCAGAGAAAGCTTTGAAACATCCTAAATTTCCTATTACATCTACAAAATCGATGCAGCATAACCGTAATTCCCATTCTTCAGTTTCCAAGACAAGAGAGTTTTCCTCTTCTTCAAAGACATCTTCAGCAGCTCGGCTTAATGGTGGTTCTTCCGAGGCTCCTAATAAACATTCGCTTTCAGGGACCTTTCCGAAAAATGAAAAGCCTGGACAAACAATATTCCAGTCATCAACAAAGAACCCTGTGCAGTCTTTAATTTCCCTTGCTCCAAATCTGAGCGATGAAGAGGTGTGTGAGATAGATTTTTTCTCTTTCTCGTTCGTCTTCCCTATTCTTCTACAGTTTAACATGTTTTGTTTTTTTTCCATTAATGACCAGCTTGCGTTAAGACTGCACCATCAACTCAATAGTTCTCCTCGAGTTCCTCGTGTTCCACGCATGAGACAGCCTGGTAGCTTGCCCCTGTCTCCAACCGCTCCTAGTTTTAAGCGCACTTCTAGTTCTGGTAGCAAGGATCACACAACGGTATGATATAAATGCCATTTTTTCTTTTAGCCTATGCTCTCTTTTAGGCTCAAGCTTGTTGGCTGATTATATATCTATTTGGCTAGTTTTCCAGAAGGAAAAACAAGGATGCACCCAAAGAAGGTTACCGCAATTCTCGTGATGATGATGGATGTAGTACAAGGAGTGCCAAAACGCGTCGCTCTCCTGATAGGAAGACACAACAAGACAGTGGAAGCAGAGGAGGGAGTTTGCGTTCCAAGGGAGAAGAAAATGAAACCCTTAAAACCTCTTCTTACTCCTCTCGGAAAGCACTTCTCCCACCAAACTCTACTACAAGCACAAGCAGTGGACCGTGTTCATCCAGCGAGTTGAATGAGCATAATATGCCTTCTCCACACAGTTCCCCTAGGAATAATGGTACTCCAGTACATAGAACTTTGCCAGGCTTAATCAATGAAATCATGAGCAAAGGAAAGAGGATGGCATATGAGGAGCTCTGTAACGCAGTCTTGCCGGTATTATTATGTCTCCTTACCACATATATCTCTGATCTGAGACATATCATCAACTAGGTCACAGATTAGTTGTTCTAATGTGTTGTGTTGGTCTCTTTCTTGTAGCACTGGCCCCACTTGAGGAAACACAACGGAGAGCGATATGCATATTCAAGCCATTCACAGGCTGTTCTTGATTGCCTGAGGAATAGGCACGAGTGGGCTCGTTTGGTTGATCGTGGCCCTAAGGTTTGTATACTAACTCTCTATGTATTTGTCGTCTGTTGTCTTCAAAATATACCTAAATCATCATCTTAATTTTTTGCGCTGGTTTCAGACTAATTCGGGGAAAAAGAAACGGAAGCTTGATGCAGCTGAGGAGGAGTCAGATGAGAATGAAAGCAGTAAGGGAGGAAGGAAGAGACTGCATCGACATTACTCTCAAGGAGAAGAGTTTCCCAAAGGAAAAAGGAAAGCAAGAAAACGGAGAAGGCTCTCTCTTCAAGGAAAAGGCGTCAAAGTGTTGAGGAAGAAGAGAAACGAAGAAGAAGACGAGGTAAGTGAAGAAGATGAGGAAGGTGCGTTCTCGGACACAAGCGAGGAGAGTGTCTTCTGCGAAGAAGAGGAAGAAGAAGATGGCCACACTACTGGTGCTGGGCGACAAGTCTCTGCTAGTAGCTCTGAGGAAGCTCAAGCCACTTCATGACTCTCTTCTCTCTTCTCTCTTCTTTCCCTATGTAATATAGAAAGTATATGTGTATGCATTATGTAGCTATGTGTATTTTACCAAAAAGCTTTTCTCAATAGACAATACTAATAATTTGTGCTTTTCTAGAGAGGGCCATATTGAGAATTTCTGAGTTGTATTTATGGTTTTGTGGTATGATATAATTAAGGAACAACAATCTATTTCAGTGTATGCTTTTCTGAGTTGGTGAATGGTATGCTCTAGATTTTTACTTAACTAGATTATGATCTGCAGTATATTTTTTTTTTGTTAATGTATTATTTTAATATTAATTTTGATAATGTATTTTTTTTGTTAATTTTAGTGATTTAGTATATAATCTGTGATATACGGAACAATAATTTTTGTTTAATACAATTTTCATTAAATCAATTTGGTGAAACATTTTATTTTGGTGCTGTTAAAATACTAAAAATGAGTATTTAACCTGTATTGAAGTATTAAATTAATGATATTTTCTTTTACTTTTTAGTATTATCAATTCAATTTTGTCATGTCATATAACTCGTTTGTGTTAATTTGTGTAACATCCGCAAACCGGAATTCCGGTTTAGGGGGTGCATGTATCGATGCAGGTTGTGTATCGATCGATGCATAGTTTGTTTTGTGTGGAACGACTAAAGTGAAACGCGTGTTTTGTGTGGAATGACTAAAGTGAAACACATATTTAGTTGCGCATTTGGGTTTGGAAACCCTAAGGCCGAGTATTTAAGCAAATAACTCGACACTTAGCCACCTTTTGGTCGTTTATGAAGAAGGAAAAAGAGAAGAAAACTTCTAAAAGGTTTTCATTGAGTTTTGCGTGAGTTTTGGTGCTGTTTTTGAAAGTTTTCTTCTATGGGAGTGGAGATCCGAGTTTGGAGAGCATGTTAGGGCTTGTTGTGGTGCATTTTCAAGGTGAGTGCATGACCTTGGCTTATCTGAACATGAGATCTATGAGTTCTTTGTGTTTTTTCTATGATTTAGGGATTGTTTTGCATTGCTGTTATGATTTTCGTGGTTCCCTATGAGTGGTTTTTGGTGTGGATATGTTCATGGTCGATTGGTGATAATGGGAGACGATTCTCGGTCGATGCAGTCACGAGGATTCGCGAACAATCGTGGCGATGCATTGGTCGTTGCAAGGAGTGCATTGGTCGACACATCCAGGGATTTGGAGAATTGTATTAGTCGTTGCAAGGTTTGCATTGGTCGACGTGAGACACGATGCCTCGGTCGATGCAAGGCGTTCATCGGTCAATGCAGGGAGAGTTGCATCGGTCGGCACAAGGCGTGTGTTAGTCGATGCAGTTCCCAACTAACGACGCTTGTCTTTGGTTGTTTATGTTGTATTTTTATTGTTTTTGTGCTTGGAGTTCTTATTGCTTGTGTGTAGTAGATGGGAATGCCTCACTAAGTATTTCTAGTAATACTTACGCCTCTCTTTTATGTTGTGGCGCATGTAAAGGCAAAGTGTGATCGTGGAATCAGGACAATGAAGAGGAGGATGTTCCAAATTTTTGATTGATTTTGGTATAACTATTGTTAGGTTGCTAGAGTTGATTCATTAGAACATTGCAGGATACTAGTGTTTGCTTCTTGACTTTGTTGGTTTTGAATTATTATTAATGGATTTATTTTTTGGATTTTTTGGTATTGTTTATGTTATCCACTGATGTTGAGTTATAGTATGTTTTTAGTGGGCATGAGACCACTAGAATTTTATATTAAAAAAAAAAAAAAAGAATGAGTTGTTTCAATGTGAAAATTTAATATGTTTAAATATGGAAATTTGGCTAAGAATGCCATTTTGTTTTTTAATCTTCTGAGTAATGCCATTTTACTTATTTCCTTATCAAAAATGCCAGTTTCATTGTTTTATGAGTAGAATAAAAGACGAAAATAACCTCCAGTTTAATGATTTGTAGAAAAGACACGAGCGAAGAAAAGAAAGGGTAGACAAAAACTAGGATACATGTCCATCGACTAGGATAGAGATAGAAGAAAAGAAAGGGTAGACAAAAACTTCTTAGTCACAAGTTCTACCTCATGGGACAGACATACGCGGGGAGGTAGACAAAAACAACAGAAATACATGTCCATCAACATTAGAATGTTTATCGCGAGTAGATTGTGTATGGAAAAGTTTTATTAAATTGGTTATGGTCATATTGTAATAGAGAGATGACAATAAGGTAGACCAAAAAACACTGCATTAGTTGCAGAGCCATATTAAAGGTAGACACAAACAACAAGAATACATGTCCAGCAAATATACAATTTCCACCGCATAGGACAAACATTAAGTGTTTTTTGTACAAAAATGGACTAATAATTATTGAGTGACTTGCGAATGGTCCATC
>NC_025687.1:16319846-16351530 GCF_000633955.1 Camelina sativa | reverse complement strand
CAGAAATACATGTCCATCAACATTAGAATGTTTATCGCGAGTAGATTGTGTATGGAAAAGTTTTATTAAATTGGTTATGGTCATATTGTAATAGAGAGATGACAATAAGGTAGACCAAAAAACACTGCATTAGTTGCAGAGCCATATTAAAGGTAGACACAAACAACAAGAATACATGTCCAGCAAATATACAATTTCCACCGCATAGGACAAACATTAAGTGTTTTTTGTACAAAAATGGACTAATAATTATTGAGTGACTTGCGAATGGTCCATCAGCGAGAGGACATCTACCTTGTATGTCTGATTTGTTCCACTATGGCTACATCATTGTCAGTGAGTACCCCAACAACATTACTACATTAACGAGAAATGAATATGTTAGTTAATTGATAGACAAACGGGTTATTTTCACAATCAACAATGGATGACCAAACATATATGAATATATAAATGGGGACATGGTTGTGATGGACATGAATCATGCCAATTTAGTCTAGTCCACCCAAAACAAATACATAAATAGGCATAAATGGGGGTGGACATACCTTGGCCTCTGTAACTGGTCCACCTGATGTATTATGGGTCATGCGCTTTCGTGGTCAGCAGACTTGCATTAGGGACAAACATGTCAACAGTGGACACCTATGCATCCATTGAATGTTGAAACTGAGGAAACTACAGTTCGACAGACCTTAACTGTTGAAATTGGTCATATGGAGGGAGAACATACCTAGTTATATTGTGGACATAATAGTGAGCGCCATAAATAAATTCGGTGGACAAGTACATGGGGTTAATATTGTGGTCCATCTGCTGAAATAACCTACACAGTGGACAAGTATATATGTTAGACATGGAAAAGCAGATATAAGCGAATGTTTTAAAGAAAATTAATGATAGACAAGAACCTCTCCTGGTGGATGTCGTCAACTCCCCCAGCTAACCTGCACAGTAGGTAACTTGTAAGTTACCAAAGACGGAGTGGCCAAAAAAGTAACAGTAGACCAAAACCTTTCCTTAAGGATGTCTATCAGATAATAAGTGTTCTATCGTCATATAAAAAGCATTGGGTGGACAAAATTTTTAGATCTTGTAACTGGTTTATCGAGAAAAAATAGTCTATCAGATAACATTTAGTCTATCCTCATATAAAAAAACTGGATGGACAAAGATCTTGGATATATTAATTGGACTATCAGATCGGTTTCCTTGTTTCGTTTAACAACTATTTTTGTTAGAAATCAGGTTAGAGAAAAGAACACAATACTTCTCTTACATACCAAGGGCCAGGTTCAGAACTAGGTTCCCGTGTCTCGCCGACCGGAGCGGGTGGAGGCAGAAAAAGCGGTGAATTCAGCCGTAGAAGTGACTGTAGGAAGATATTCATCATTACATCCAAAGACGTTGGAATGTTCAGACGGATGTGCGGTGAAGAAGAAGAAACAAAGAAGAAGATGATAAGACAAGAGAGAGAAGAAGAAACGAAGATTTATGAGGAGAAAAGAAGAAACAAAATAAGAAGATGATAAGACAAGAGAGAGAAGAAGAAACGAAGATTTATGAGGAGAAAAGAAGAAACAAAAAAAGAAGATGATAAGACAAGAGAGAGAAGAAGAAACAAAGATTTTTTTTCTTTCAATTGTTTAAGTGTCGCAAAATGGGAGAAGGGCAAAATGGTACTTTTTAGAACCTTCTGTGGCAGGCGGGAAAAAGGTTTCGCAAAAGTGGCATAAGAGAGAAAGAGTGGTACTGTTCATGGCATAATCGACACTTTTCTCTTTAAATATTCATAATTTTAAACATTTTATTAAGTTTAGATATATTAGTTATAAATTATAAACTTCTTCTATATACGGTAAATTTACTATGTATATATGTTAAACACACATTTTTTATATTAATTAGTAATATATGTTTGTTTAAAAAATTCAAATCACAATATGTGCAGAAAAATTCATTTTTATTACTTTATGTATTATTATATGATGATTCACTACATTTAAATTTTAAAATAAAAAAGAGATGAATGGAGATTTTTTTTTAATCTGGAATAAATCTTCTAAATATCTACATTAATTGTAAAATATTATATATATGGATATTTAAAATATTTTAGTTGTGTTTGGTTATAAGGATAGTAGAGAGAGTTAACTAAACTTGTTTTTATATGAATATAAGCAATTAATGGCATTCAGTGGTAAATGTTTCCAAAAACATTTTTGAGCAAAAAGTTCTGCAATTATAGTAGTATAGATTGTTGTAGAGAATTTTACCTCAAAATAATAGATTGTGACTTTGAATAAAATTAAAGTCATGAATTGCTGCCTTTAAAAACGATGTCAAAACTTTTTTGAGAACATTTTAGGAAATTTAAACTTATAAAGTATGATTGGTAAAAATCAGACTTTAAAATACGCATACAAAAAAAAACTTATAAAATAGGGTAAGATAACTGAATAACACAATTTTGGCTTAAAACTCAGGAAATACCACAGCGTCAGAGAAGTGTGGTAACTACCACTTTCCGTACGGGCAACATGACAGAAGTGCCCTAAAGAAATAGACGGGAAATCCGCATTGCCGACAACAGTCTCATATAGGTAGGGAACAAGTCCATGAGTAGGCAATGATGGAGTCGTAATCTCATACAATAACATGTAATTTTAATGAACGACATGAGATTTTAATAAATGGGTCGTAATCTCATAAAATAACATGTAATTGAGTAGGCAATGATGGAGTCGTAATCTCATACAATAACATGAAATTTTAGTGAACGACATGGAATTTTAATAAATGGGTCGAAATCTCATACATTAACATGTAATTTGAGGGAACGACATGGGATTTTAATAAATAGGCTAAAGTGTATACCGAAGCAAAGAAAGATGGTTAACAATCGAGTGGTAGGGCAGCAACCACGGTAACAACTACAGTCTTTTTATTGTAAGACATGTTATTTTAGGAAAATACGTTCATCATTATAGAGAATTTGTTAGAAATACCCCCTTTGGGATACTATTTTTCAAAAATACATTTTTTTGAATATTTTCATTTTTACCCACTTTTACACAATTTCAATATGTTAAATTAATTTTTTAATTTTTTTTTAATTTGGGTTTTCTATTTTACAATTAGGATATAGTTTTGAGGGATTAAGATTTAGTATTTGGAGTTTAGGGTTTAGAATTTAGTTATTTTATACATAGAAAATGAGTATTTTTGAAAATGGACAACATGAAAGAGTACTTTTTAATGACATAGGAACAAGAATTTTTTGACAACCCCATCATTATATTACAAGTTGTGTTGCTTAAGATGTGACAGAATTGTAGAAAGAGATATTATGTTGCACTAGGTGAAGTTTGTTATGAAAAATAACAGTTGATGAATTGTAATATAAATGTGTTTTGACAAAACACATGCGGTAAACCACTCAGACTATTGTTCGGGCGCATCAAAGAACAAAATTGGTAGGGGAATGACAGTTGTATGTTAGTTGATATGCGAAACAATAATCATCAATTACATGGTTTTTTACCATACAACATGTTGTTTACTAATAAAAAAATAGACAGGGTGATACTTACCTAATATGGTGTTGGCCTACGTAAGGCCAACAATGTAATTACAACATTCCCTGGCGACAGCTATTGTACAAAGTTTGGTAGTTTCTTAATTATGTTTGGCTTTTATGCTATATATCTACTGCATATTTCCTATAAAATATGTATCGAACCTTACAAAAATCTTATAAGGCCATCTTTAACGGGAGAACACCCACCCTGTTCTAAGCCCAATTAAATCAGAAAAATATTGAACAGTGGGTTTAGAACATTATGTTTGGTCTTGAATTAGAACTGATTTAAGCTCAGTTCTATTAAGACGTGGCAGTACGTCATTGGTTGATATATTTTGCAAAGGATAAATTTTTTTATTTCTCCTTCTTCTCGAAATCGTATCTAGGTTTAGGTGATGTCCAAGACGGCGAAAGCTTCTTCTCGAAATCGTATCTAGTCACCATCTTCGCCGACTAAGGTTAGTATTCCGGCCAAAATCGAGAACTCTTCCATGTACAAATCGATATCTGCATAGGTTTTCCGACAAATCCGTTTAAATTCTATTGTTTTGTCGATTCATATCTCCGGCGATTTGAAGGCGAAGTCGAAATCTTCTTCCTGAGCCTTTGTCTCCTCGTCTCCTTTGTTTGGCAAATCTCATCTCCGGCGATATAGACAAGGTAGTCCCGTCGTTTCCTTTGTCAATCATTGTTTCTTCGATGTTTCATCGATTTAGGGTAAAATTGAAATCTGTGAATTAGGTTTGGGTTTAGTAACATGTTATAGGGTTTGTCTTATCTGTCAATTAACGGTTTTGATTAATCAATATAGGATTTTAGTGAGCTTCCAGGATGTATGACTGAATTCCGAGTGTTGTATGTTGTATTTGAAATCAACCTTAACACTGATGAACTTTAATTGATTTTGCTTTGCTTCTGATGCTTGTAGGTGTGGTAACCAGGGCAAATTAAATCGGATAACCATCAACAAACCTGCATTGCTCTAAACTAAAAGGTAAGTCACTAGGTTGTTTGATTGTGTAGTGAGTTTCTCAGAATTGTTTTGTGATGGTCTCGGATGTGAGCAGGTTTATTTCTTGTAATTGAGTTGTTGTGAATTTAGTGTCACTTAGTTTTGCTTTGTATGTCTCAGCATCTAACCTTTTACCGTCTGGTCATGTTCTCGTATTAAGTTGTGATTGTAGTTTTTGTTTTTAGGTTTGAGTTGTCGTAAAACTTTAAAAACTGATATCTATGAAAGGTTTGAAACTTTTAAAACTTTTAAAACTTTATAATATGAATGCTTTAACAAATAGGTAATGAATAATATGAATGTATTGGTTTACATATAAAAAAAAGTCAATGAACTTTATTTACTTCTGATTTGACTGAAGTAGGTAATGGTTATTTAGAATTGAAAGTCTCTAACAACACCAAACTTTTGAATTAATGATCTTCTTAACTTCTCTATTTTACAACCGACCCAAATACTCAATCTTCTATCATTCATCTTATTTGCTTCTTTCTTAACCTATCAGAAACCTCAGCTTCTTCCTTGTTTAATTCTCATTGCTATGGAATCAAACAATACTCCTAACAGTCAGTCTCAGTCCTATTCTAGCCTTCTTAACTTCCCATATGACAGCTTTGCTCCCAATGTAAACATTGGGACCTCTCAAATCTCTGCTTTTAGTTCACAAACTAGTTCACAGCCGAGTCAGCCTCCTAGTCAATCAGAAGAGACAGCAGAACAGCATAGGGAGAGAAGAATATGGTCCACACAAGATGACTTAGTCCTAATAAGTGGCTGGTTAAACACATCGAAGGATGCAATAGTTGGGAATGGCCAAAAGTCATGGTCCTTTTGGATCCGTATAGGAGACTATTATGGAACAAGTATTCATGTACGTGGTGGTGCTGAGCCTAGGCGCCCTGACCATTGTAGACAAAGATGGCAAAAAATCAGTAAGGATGTGAGCAGGTTCTATGGAGCCTTTGCAGAGGCAGAGAGTGAGAAAGCTAGTGGCATGAACGATTTAGATATTTTGCAAAATGCTCACCAAATCTACACTAAGCTGTACAAGAAGAAGTTTGGTTTGGAGTATGCTTGGAATGTGCTACGCTATGAACAGAAATGGGTAAACCTGGAGGCTATGAACCCCACTCCAAAGAGAACCAGCTCTAATAAAAGAAAAGCTGATGACGCTGCACCATCTACAGGTTCTGTCGTTGGTGAGCACGAGAGCAGGCCTCCGGGCATAAAGGCAACGAAAAAATTAAGGAGCAAAGGTAAAGAGAAGGTTGCACCATCTGCAGAGTTTAGTCACATGTAGGAGATAAAACATAAGGATTTGGAGGGCATGAAACAAATCCAAAAGATGTCCATTCTTGACACTCTCATTGCCAAGAATGAAACTCTTGACGAAGATGAAAAAGCGCTAAAGAAGAAGCTAATGGCTGAAATGTTTTAACTTAGAAGAAATAGTTCTCGTTATGTTTGTTTTAACTCTCGTTATGTTTGTTTTAACTATGTTTGTGTTATGTTTTGAATGTGCTTATGAATCAGATATGTTTTAACTATGTTTGTGTTATGTTTTTAATGTGTTTATGAATCAAATATGTTTGTGTTATGTTTTTAATGAATCTGAGATGTTTGGTTACATTATCTTTCTTTTGTTTTTGCATTAGACTTTGCTATGGGTTTTCGGTTTTAGGTTGAAGAAGACATGGACTCTGAATACGACTATGGTATAAACAACCCATTAGACTATAGTTCCGAAGAGGAGGAGGAGGCTGAGACCTGTTACTATCCTCCGCAACCATCAACTGAGATTGGATTCACAAGTCTGTAGAGCCGTGAAGCTGAACCACTTCCTGATTATGAGACACAATTGAACCAGCTCAAGGACCAACTGATCCAACTCAAGGACCATCAAAACCAGTCAGATCGGAGGTTGGTGAATCTGGAGAGGCTTGTTACTGTGGCACGAGAGAAGAAACCATTCTTTCAAATGGCCCCTGAATTGGTAGTTGTTGTTTGCTTAGGTATGATGGTTATGGTAGTGGTACTTATCATGATTAGTAAGTAAATTTGTTTTGGCTTTATGTATGATTGTAAGATTTTTGGTATGTACCCGGGATGGTGAACCCGTGAATGGTATGATTGTAGGCATATTGGCTAGTGAACCTATGATCGTATTTTGTGTATTTTGGATATATACTTCTCAATCCAAAACCCCTGATGATATTTTGTGTGTTTGGATTTTAGTTTTAAAGTCAAAAATTAACAGAGTCACAAGAGTTGATGTTTCACAAGAGTTGATGATCCCTCTATATAAATGAGAAGAGCACAAGGTTTTATTTCATCAAAAACAAACATTTCCTTCTCTCACTAAAAACATATCATCAAAGTTCTCATTGCAAGTTTTTTTTTGTTTTTTTTCTATTGTTCTATTATGGCATCTTCTTCCAACAATTTTCACTACCATTATGATCCAAATAATGATAGTTTTAACCAATTTTTTCAAGAGCAATTTTAATAATCAATGTATTAATTAAATAAAATGTTTTTGTGCTTTAATTAAGTAATGTTTTTTTTTTACAATGTTTTTTGTTTCATTTCAATTTGGTATTGTATTTTGAATTTTAGTAAAAGTTTTTTAAGTTTGCAATTTAAATGTAATTTTTTAAAGTTTTTAAAATTGTAATATGTTTAAGATTATTATATTATTAAATCTTATGATCTTACACATGTTCTCCCAATAACTAACTTCTTAACAAAAGATCTAAACTAATGATCTTACATTATTTTCATAATATTTTTACTCTAAGAACACCCAAAAGTGTTCCCCTATAAAGATGCCCTAAGTAACTTATCTATACTTAAGTTTATGACTAGTAGTGGTTACCAATCCAAATGTACCTTAGAAAAATTATGAGGAGCATATTTTTGGAACCTTATGATCAACAAAAATCTAATTTGATGTGTACTTTTGTCTTATTATCTTCGTGCGTGCTTTATAGCAATACAAGTTTTTGGTTGAACGTAAATTGAAATGGAATGATGCAGTTTCTAAGACAGAAAAATATATATACTTAAATGCCTAAAAATTTAGCAAAGACAATTTTTTTCACTAATTAGATCAAAAGACAAACTTATTGAACAGGAAATAAGACAATTGTAGAAATAGTTACTTGTCCATTATTCTTACCAAAAAAAAGTTACTTGTCCATTATACATCTTCTAGCCTCTGTAGTGCAAACTTCCAAAAGAGATTAAGAAAAAATTATTCTAGAAGGCAATTTTTATTAAAAAGTATATTTCTGTTCCATGGAAAATTAAAATATATACCACTTTTAATTGAAAAAAATAATTAAAAATATATCAATTTGTTTATATTTACGCAAACTAGATAAGAACAATTAGAGGACAAGCCAACTTAAGGTAACAACAATACTGGTAAGGAATATAATTCCTACTGTTTATAACTCAAATCCAAATCTAATAAATTCTAAGATAAAAACTTCTTTATAAAAAGATAAATTTTTAAAAAATAATAAATACATAGTATAAAATCATAGAGACATTAATAATAATAATAAATAATATTAAAATTAAATGAAAAAGATAGTGACGAAGATCAAAGAAGACATGCATGATAAAAGGGATCAGAGTTTCTTCTTCTCTTCTTATCTATCATCTCTACTCATTTTTTTTCCTGTTGTGGTTTGTTCTCTTTCTCTTCATTTTCCTCTAATATAAGATTTATTTATTTATAATACTTCTTTGTCTGTCTTTGACAGAGGAAAAATTATTATCGCGATTTGATGTACGTTGGACATATCCTGAATATAAAATTTTGAATATTGCTTGTGTGGTTTAGTTTTATGAATCTTGGTTTTTAAAAATTGTAGTTTGATTCAAGTACTATGGCAATCCCTAATTCTGAATCCATCCGAGATTGTGAGCTTCCCTGCACTCCTGAGGAAGAGAAACATATTTTGACGGAGCTTATTAGCGAAGCTGAAGCTGATTTGAAAGATGGAAACTTGTATTTCGTTATCTCAAACAGGTCATCTTTCTTTAGTTTTCTTTGAACTTTTAGATCACATGTGACATGTTCTAGATTTGCCTAATGCATCTAGTTTCCATAGTACTACTACTTTGTAATCATTTTGATTTTATTTTAGCAAATGGGTTGATGATGATTTAGTCATCAGCATTATGCATGATCTTTACTCTGGTACTATATATTTATTTCCTTGTTTTACTTCTAACGAGGTTGTTTAATGAATGTTTTTCTCTTAGTATTATACATAATATATCCGTAGCCTAGATTTGAAATGTATCTTAATGTTTATCTGTTAGTGCAGATGGTACACAAGCTGGCAGAGATTTGTTGGGATACTAACGGAAGAATTTCCCAGTGGAGATACTTCAAAAGTTACCGGGCCTGGAACAATTGACAATCATGATATTATTGAAAGTGAAAGCGACACTAGTGATCCTCAACTTCGCATGACGTTGGAGGAAGGGGTTGAATACGCTCTCGTTCCTTAAAAAGCTTGGAATAAACTCGTGGAATGATGATTTTCTAATATATATATGTCCTATATAGTAACATAATATAGAACTTTAATTTATGTTATAAATCACCTGTTTATTACGTTTTATTTTTTTAATGATGACACTGACACGATATCAACCAATTTTCTTACATATATTATTGTTGCCCTCTTGCTTCTATATATTTCAGGTATAAAGGAGGTCCTCCAATACCAAGGAGATTTATCTGCCAAGGGTTTTCCAACAAGAACTTTAATGTAGAGGTTTATCCACTATGTCTTAAGTTGACAGACAGTAGAGATGACACCATTACCATCATAAGGTTGAGCAAACATGTATTGTGTCCTCTCGTTCTACCTTAGATATCTGTTTTTTTAGGCAGTGAACAAACAAATTACTGCATACCATTTGGAGAGTTTAAGGGAAAGACTATGTGTCATATGAATCGTTGATGTTTCAGGCTTCTATAGGCAAACTTTATGAGATAGTTTGTGATGTAAGAGGGGTAGCAAAAGATAAGGTATTTGCTGAAGTTTTATTCATTTTCTTTGTTTGGGGTGATATATTTAATCAGTTCTTTTTATTAATTAGAGATGTATTAGTTGCTCTGTATTTGATTTGTGTAAGTAGGCTCGCATTTGGGATTACTTCGAGAAGAAAAAAAATGTACTCTTGGATCCTTCATCTAACAAAAGCGTGGAGTCATGCCTTCAACTAAACCAGAACGTAAGTGTGTGTTTAAAACCCGCTCGGTTACATACAACTTTTTGATGGATTGCCTTTGCCTTTATTATTGTTTGTACTTAAAAGTTTATTTCTTTTATGAATTTTTTGTTGGATGGTTTGGATATTATTCTTGTTGTTGATCTATGTTTATTCTCATTATTTATGGTGAATTATTTTGTGCTTTTGAGCTCTTAAATTGTCATTGAACCAACATCTCGTTTTGAATTTTTTTTTTTGACCATATATATATATTTATGTTTGTCATTTTTTCGTGTATTCCGTGTAGATTCTTCTTGAAGTGGATGGTTCTATATCATCTCAAATTGACATGAGCTTGACTAAAACTGAATTGGCATTGGTACCTCTAAAACCTACAAAGCCAGTTGCTATGAGTATAATGTTTGATGGGGAAACCGCACCTAATGGTCATTCCAAAGATTCCAGGTTTAGACTCTTTCAAAGAAATACTTTGAAAGATGATGTTTTTTTGAGTAGTTTTGAGAAAAGAGACAAGAGAGGTTAAGCAGGATTGCAGAATTTAGGAAATACATGCTTCATGAATAGTGTTCTTCAGTGTCTGGCCCATACACCGCCTATTGTTGAATATTTTCTACAAGACTACAACTCCGACATAAATGCAGACAATCCTTTAGGAATGCGTGTAAGTAATTGAAAATTTGTTGTTTTTATTTCTAACCTCTCTCATATAAAGCCAGTGAAATGAATCAATATATCTAATGCAGGGTGAGCTTGCACTTGCATTTGGTGAACTTTTGAGGAAATTGTGGTCGACTGGATATACTATAATTTCGCCAAGTGATTTTAAGAAAAAATTAGTTCTATTTGCTCCACAATTTAGTGGTTTTAATCAACATGATTCTCAAGTAAGTCATGTTTTCCTTAATGTTTTATGGTGAATGCTTAATACAGTAAAACCTCTATAAATTAATAATGTTGGGACTAAGACATTCTAAATTAATAATGATATTAATTTATAGATATATTTTTAATTGTTTATTTTTTTAAAAATTATGAATTGGAACAACTATAGCAAAATAAGATTAAACTTTCGGATGTTATAAATTTTATGGTTTAGGAATTGAACTTGTAATATTTAGAAAGCACTATTTACAATAAATTACAAATATTATAGATAAATTGACTTATACACATGAGACACATAAATTCAAATCTATGAATAATAATATCAATTCTCCTATTTTAATAATCTGTCAAATTATCAAATTGTAAATGATGCATATCTAAAAATTAAAACTTTAAATTTTAATTATTTGTATGACATGTTATAAAATATTTTAGAGATATTATTATAGGTTGAAAATACAACATTACAATTGTTCTATAGAATTGAGCTTTAGGAGAAACATACACTATTATATCAGTATATATATATATATATATATAAATTTACATAATTATTAATTTATGATATTATTGGGACCATATTTTATAAGGAGATTTCGAAAAAATTATTATCTTATTATCTTATCGAATATTGTTAATTTTTACACTGGCCCGACTTGGGACCAGCAAAATTTATTAATTTATAGTGTTTATTAATTTATAGTTGGAGAAAACTTGTTGTATCTCTTGGCTTTATTACTTCCTCTCACCCCAGGAAACTAGCTAATGCCTTTTTTTTGTTTATTTTCTCCTTTAGCTCATTGCTCAGGAACTGCTGGCTTTCCTATTGGATGGGCTCCATGAAGACTTGAACAAAGTAAAATTAAAACCTTATATTGAAGCTAAAGACTCAGATGGTCGTCCAGATGATGAAGTAGCCGAAGAAAAGTTGAAATACCACAAGTCCCGAAATGACTCGGTGATAGTTGATGTTTGTCAGGTAAGCATTTATTACCTCTTCCCCCCCTAACACATATTTGAAGTTATTGTTAACAAAAAAAATGTATTTGCCTTTCTTTGTTTATGTTGTGTGTGTTTTCACTTCAGGGACAATACAAGTCAACACTGGTATGCCCAGATTGTGGAAAAATCTCAATCACCTTTGATCCCTTCATGTACTTATCTTTGCCGTTACCATCAAGTCGCACTCGACCAATGACTGTTACAGTGATTTCTTGTGATGGAAGCCATCTTCCGATGCCATACACTGTAAGGCTTCCTAAACATGGTTCGTGTAGAGATCTCAGTAATGCATTAGGTATTGCTTGTTGTTTGAACAATGACGAAAGCCTTTTGCTCGCAGAGGTAATAATTTGGTGGAATCCTTTTCTTACATATATGTGTTGTCCTTACATCTTGTAAAAAAAGACTGAGTTAAATTTGATGTTTGTCCTCCTAGGTTTATAACCACAAGGTCTTCAAGTATTTTGAGAATCCTCTGGAGTTTCTTAGTTCAATAAAAAACAATGACAAAATTGTGGCATATCGACTTAACCATACGCATAAAGTACCAGGAAAAGTCAAGCTTGAAGTTCTTCATATGGAGCAACAAAAGTCAGCTTGCTTACTTTATAATTGAAATTCAAAAATTTGTTTTTTCTTCTTGAGTTCTATTTCTAATGAATGCTCTCAAATTTCACATGTCTGATTGTGGCATAGTCCTGAAGCATTTTGGAACTCCCCTTGTTACTTATATCAATCAAGAACCACTTAGTGGAACTGACATTGATGCAAGCATCCCTAGATTGTTGTCAGCCCTACGTCGGATTGATATGTCATCTATAATTCATAGTAGAAACGAGAATGGCCAGAATCCAGATGTTGCAGATGAATCATCCGGAAGTGTATCATCTAGATACACTAGAACGGAAGAGAATACAGTTGATGATAGAGCGTTATCCTTCAGCCTTTTAATGCCAGATTACCATTCTTTCAATCTTGAGCCACTTGAGTTCGATTCCATTGTGAATCCTGGTAGTGTTACAAAGTTTATAGTCAAGTGGAATAAAAAGTTGCATGAAAAGTATGATTCCAACTACTTGAATGATTTACCTGAGGTTCATAAAACAATTTTTTTAGCGAAGAAGACAAGTCAAGAGGAAATATCTTTGTTTTCATGTTTGGAAGCCTTTCTAGCAGAAGAGCCTCTAAGATCAGATGATATGTGGTATTGTCCTGGTTGCAAAGAACATAAACAAGCGAATAAGAAGCTAGACTTGTGGAAGTTGCCAGATATTCTTGTGTTCCACCTAAAACGATTTACATATAGCAGACATTTCAAGAGTAAGATTCATACATTTGTGAATTTTCCAATTCACGATTTAGATTTAAGCAAGTACATGACGAGCAAAGACGGTCATAAGTCATATCTTTATGAGCTATATGCCATTAGCAATCATTATGGTGGCATGAGAGGTGGTCACTACACTGCTTACGCTAAGGTTTAATCTATTTTAATTTTTCGTTTCTAATATGTGTCTATAATGACAAATACATGAAAACTAATGTGTGGGCTCTTTATTTATGCAGTTGATGGATGCAAACAAATGGTACTATTTTGATGATCGTCGTGTTTCTGTTGTAAATGAATTCGAGATCAAGACTTCATCTGCTTATATTTTGTTCTATCAAAGAGTGAGAGAAGTGAATCAGAGATATCGACAATGAAAGTGGATTAGTGGAAAAAAAATCCTTTCATTTAATATTGAGGATTTAGAGAAAGTTTGCTACTTTCCTCAAGATTCATTTATTGGTCTCATCATGCTCTAGTTTATCTTCCATAAAGACTGATAAGAGTTAGATTCTAAGGATTGTTTTGTAAGATTTCTTTTTAATTACTTTTCTTACCCAGTTTGGACAGTGAAAAACATATTATAGTATTGGCATATTGTTCTTATCATCGTTGAGATATTCAAAGACATAGTTTACTGATCACTACTGTTTTGTTTTACATGAGTGTTTACCTTCTAAGTAAATATTGCAACATATCTTATTATATAAATTTTAGTTTTCAAAGGTAGTAACTTATATAATCATGACATTTTTCAAGTATATCGATAATATTTTGACATGTGTGAAAAAAAAATTATTTAATAACTATAGAAAAATTAAACAATCTGAAAAATAAAAGGATTACAATTAATATTTTTGAAAAGTATATAAAACCAATAGTAATATATTATATCAGTAATTTTAATAGAAAAGTTATCTATTAATATGNATTCTTGTGTTCCACCTAAAACGATTTACATATAGCAGACATTTCAAGAGTAAGATTCATACATTTGTGAATTTTCCAATTCACGATTTAGATTTAAGCAAGTACATGACGAGCAAAGACGGTCATAAGTCATATCTTTATGAGCTATATGCCATTAGCAATCATTATGGTGGCATGAGAGGTGGTCACTACACTGCTTACGCTAAGGTTTAATCTATTTTAATTTTTCGTTTCTAATATGTGTCTATAATGACAAATACATGAAAACTAATGTGTGGGCTCTTTATTTATGCAGTTGATGGATGCAAACAAATGGTACTATTTTGATGATCGTCGTGTTTCTGTTGTAAATGAATTCGAGATCAAGACTTCATCTGCTTATATTTTGTTCTATCAAAGAGTGAGAGAAGTGAATCAGAGATATCGACAATGAAAGTGGATTAGTGGAAAAAAAATCCTTTCATTTAATATTGAGGATTTAGAGAAAGTTTGCTACTTTCCTCAAGATTCATTTATTGGTCTCATCATGCTCTAGTTTATCTTCCATAAAGACTGATAAGAGTTAGATTCTAAGGATTGTTTTGTAAGATTTCTTTTTAATTACTTTTCTTACCCAGTTTGGACAGTGAAAAACATATTATAGTATTGGCATATTGTTCTTATCATCGTTGAGATATTCAAAGACATAGTTTACTGATCACTACTGTTTTGTTTTACATGAGTGTTTACCTTCTAAGTAAATATTGCAACATATCTTATTATATAAATTTTAGTTTTCAAAGGTAGTAACTTATATAATCATGACATTTTTCAAGTATATCGATAATATTTTGACATGTGTGAAAAAAAAATTATTTAATAACTATAGAAAAATTAAACAATCTGAAAAATAAAAGGATTACAATTAATATTTTTGAAAAGTATATAAAACCAATAGTAATATATTATATCAGTAATTTTAATAGAAAAGTTATCTATTAATATGTGCAATTTAATTGCAATTATTATTTATTATAATCATATAGTAAAAAGAAATTTATACAGAAAAATGATTAAAGTACAAAAATGTTTAATGTGTTAAAATTAGTGATTAACATAATATAAGAAAAATAAGATAATCAAAATAAGAAATTAATGTAATTTTCTTAAATTTTTCAATCGGTGAATGATTTGATAGTGTATTCAATATTATGTTATTATATAAACCTTGGTTTTCAAAGTTAGTAATTCATTTGATCGTGACACGTGTCAATTTTAACAATTAAAGATTTTATGTGTTTTACAAAAATTTTGTTTTAACATATTTGTAAATTATAAGAAATTAAAAAGTTAAACAATTTAATAATTATAAAAGGAAGTTCATATATGTGTATAAAAAATAATACTAATCCTAATTTTAAATTACTAATTATATAAGAAAAAATTAAGAAATTATATAATTAATTACTATAATACCATAATCAAATAAATTATACTATTATTAATCCTAATATAAAAAGGATTGTAGATACTCTCCTTTACATAAACAAATATTTTTTCTCATAATAATGTCTTTGAAATTTTGATTAATTTATGATAATGTTAGTATAATTTTATTTAAAATTAGTTGGACAAGTAGTAACACTATTACCTATGAGATTACAAAATATGAAACAAATATATTTAAGGTATTGTTATTTTTCAAATATGAGATTAAATTAGTTTTCATTTTTTTCTTTCAGAGTTATGTTTTATTAATTTTTTTTTTAAATAATATTAAGTAAGATATAAATTTGATACAATTGCACATTAAGATTAAGTGCATAAAATTAAAATCTATTATTATTATCATGTAATATACAAATAAATTGTATTACAAGATAAAATTTAAATAGGGTTTTTAAAAAAATCAAATGATCAAATGAAATAAAATTAATATATTTTGAATACAACTTAAAATTTCACATATTTTTCTTATATTTGGGCTATATGCCTATATTATGTGGTCTTGATTGGCTACTTTTCTTTGGATGTGAACCAGACTCGGTCTTAATTTCTTGGTTCACGATTTTAATCAAACTTTAAACCAACAACTTTACCATCTATCTTAGCTATTGTTGGTTTCCAATCGGTAAAGAGATTCATTTTCGAACATATATGGACGTTATTGTAATTCATATGAAAATTGTAACTATTTAGAGCTACGATGGTTAAAATACTAATAACAACAAAATGGTTTAGAAACATTTTTTTTTTAAAATGTATTTGCTTAAATTTTTTATATCTTTGTTTGAATGTGTAATTGATTCATCAAAAAAATACGGTCGACCATGAAGACTTGAACAAGAAAAACTTTATATTGAAGTTAAAGACTGAGATGGTCGTCTGTCCAGATGATGAAGTAGCCGGAAATAATTGTATTGGAACTTACTGCCTCTTCTATGTTTAATTTGTTCTTATCTTGTGTTGTATGTATTTTCACTTCAGGGCCAATACATATGACCAGATTGTATAAACTAGTTTAATTGTAAAATATAAACTAAGTCAATATTTAACTTTCTTTAAATAAAAGTATATTGTTTTTTAATTTGTTTTGCTTTTTAGTTTAATTTTAATTTACTTTTTAAATAAAATATTAGATAGAATATTTTGATTAGTTGAGAGAGGAGGGGGTGAATACAAAGGTTCACCCCTAGGGATGAACCTAAATATTTGAATGGTAACTGCGGTTGGGGCGGACAAATTTGTCTGCGAACCAAAGCGCTCTGTTTTAAGGGTATGAATGGTTGCAACGGTTGGGGCGGACAAATCCATATGCGGACTGGACCGCTTTTCATTTACCATTCGGGGTGTGAATGGTTGCAGCGGTCAGGGCGGACAAATCTGTCTGCGGACTAAACCACTTTTTATTTACCATTCAGCAAATATAGTCCGCCGAGGTGCGGTCTAAATAAAGCAGAGACAAGACCGCAGCGGACCAACTGTGAACCGCTTTTGCATACAAATAGAGTTGGTCCGCAGCAGTCTTTAGTCCACCTTAAAAATGGAGCGGTCTAGACCGCAGATGGATTTGGCCGCTCTGACGCAATTACCATTCAAACTCTCAGCAAATGTAGTCCGTAGTGGTGCGGTCCAAATAAAGCAGAGACAAGACCGCAGCGGACCAACTGTGGACCGCTTTTGCATACAAATAGAGTTGGTCCGCAGTGGCCATTAGTCCGCCTTAAAAATGGAGCGGTCCAGACCGCAGATGGATTTGGCCGCCCTGACAGCAATTACCATTCAAACCCAAAGTGTGGACAACAAAACGCAGTGGTCCAACTCTATTTGTAAGGAAAAGCGGTCCGAAGTTGGTCCGCTGCGGTTTTGTTTCTGTTTTCTGTAAACCGCACCACTGCGGACTATACATGATGAATAGTAAATAAAAAACGGTCTGATCTGCAGATTTATTTATCCGCCCCAACCGCTGTAACCATTCACACTCTAAGTATTTATCTTAGTGATAGACCTGATAGATCGATGTACATAATAAATTTACTTTTTTATTGATTAATGTGATAGTCAAGAAAAGAAAGATATTAAACCAAACCTCACTAACATAATAAGAGTGTTATTGATTGGTAATATAAAAGTGAATTGAGTGTGACTCCTCGTGCTACATATGGTGCAAAATGAATTTCTAACATAAATATTTAGCGAGAGATTGCGACGGGGGTGGAGTGACAGATGAGCATGGGGTGACTATGATGGATATTGGTGAGAAAGGGAGACCTCCTGGGGATCCACCGGATGCTCCAGGTCGATGGGTGGACAAAGTACGGGGGTGCACTGCTGGAGGGGTTCCGCTACCAGAGAGTGTACTGGATGATGCGTTTGTAACAGAGAGAGTCCGGTTGGAGTTCCCAGATGGTGAAGCGGGTGAACCGGTCATAATGGTTGAGAAGGAAGTGATTGAAGCGATGCGGGGGTTGTGGAAGAATTGTATGATTGTGAAAGTTCTAGGTAGTCATGTCCCCATCACTGTTATGAGTCGAAAGTTACGTGAGATGTGGAAACCAAGTGGGGACATGGTGGTCATGGATCTACCTCGCCAGTATTTTATGGTCCGATTTGATTTAGAGGAGGAGTATATGGCGGCGTTAACGGGTGGACCATGGAGGGTGTTTGGTCATTGCTTGCTAGTGAATGATTGATCACCAGAGTTTAACCCGGCGCGAGATGAGATTGTGACAACGCCGGTTTGGGTTAGGGTGTCTGATCTTCCGCTGAATTTCTATCATAGGTCAATACTTATTGCTATTGCGCGTGGGTTGGGGACGCCTCTTCGGGTAGATGCGACAACCACCAAGTGTGAGCGAACTCGTTTTGCTAGGGTGTGTGGGGAGGTTAATCTAACTCAACCACTGAAGGGTTCGGTGATTGTGAATGGGGAGAGGTAATTTGTGGCATATGAGGGGCTACCAAAAATCTGTTCTCTGTGTGGTATGTATGGTCACTCGATCCACGCATGTCCTAAAAGAGCGACGAATAAGACGGGCGCTCCGGTGGAGAAGGTAAGTGTGCCGGTGGAGGCGTCTGGGTTCCGATGATAACGCAAACGGGGACAGAGGTAACAGCTATGGCTGGCCAAGAGGAGGCGTTTACGGTGGTTGGTAGGAAGGGACGACGAGCAGACAAGTCGCCGGCCCAGATGGTGTTTGCGGCAAAACCGCAAACCGGTGATTTGCGGAGGAATTTGCGGGATATTCCACAATCTTTGGATTTGGAAATATCGAACTAATATGATAATGGGAAGCAATGAGGATGATCAAGTGGAAGCTGAGCTTGTTCCTGAGGATGCTATGCTTGTACATGTTAGACCAATGACAAGGGCAAGGACCAAACAGCTTGCTGGAGTCGTTCAGTTGATATTTGAAGATATTTGGAGCAAAGAGAACATGAGAAATTGGATTGGAGATGATATCTATCAAGTCCAGTCCACTTTGAGCCTAATACAAGCCCAAGAAAGCCCAAAATAATCACTTTATTTTGTGGTCTAAGAAGAGTGACGAAAATAAGAGATACATGCACCAAAAATCACTTTGGAGGAAGGAAACATGCACCAAGATTTTGGTCTTCATTCAACTTAGTATCTTTAATGTTTTTAGTTTCAAGAATAATCAATACTTGGCTTTGTGACCAAGTTTTCTATCCCTATATAAACACATGTAATCTCATTTGAGAAAATCATTCTATCAAGAAATCTTTTATCTTTTATTTGAGAGTGGTAAACTCATTTGTTCCTTTGGAACTTGTTCTTTCTCCTTGGTGGGTTACATCAAAGAGTTTTCGGTATATCAAGTGATTCCACAGCACTTGACGTTGCCATTCACTAGCTGAGGATTGAAGAGTCGTTACAAGAGAGTCTAGGGCACAAGGATTTTCGGGATTCGTCTCCTGCCTTGTCATCTGTCTCCGCGAAGCTTCTATCTAAAGTTCCACCGCCTTGCTTTGTTTGGTTTGTTTTAAGAGAGTTTGGGGCATAAGGATTTTCACATTTATCTCAAGCCTTATCATCCAGCTTCGCGAGCCATCAGAGTTCTAGGATTATCAGTCTACCTACCTTAGGGAATCGATTCCTTGGGAGGATCACATCAAGTGGTATCAGAGCCCGCTCAAGGACTTTTGGTATTCTTCTAATCAAAACCTTTCAACTTCTCATCTATCTATCTTTTCATCTCTTTCTTTCATCTTCTATCTCTTCATCTTTTATCTTTTCATTTTCTATCTTTTCATCTTCAACCTTTCAAAAAAAAAAAAGAACGAAAAAAANAAAAAAAAAAAAAAAAAAAAAAAAAAAAAAAAAAAAAGAAGAAGAACCTGTTCTATTCTACAAAAAAAAAAACTGATTTTATTTTATTTCCTTTCATCAATCTATTCCATTCTATTTCTTTTTAGGTAACAATTTACTGAAAAACTTTAGTATCTCATTGAGTTGAGTGGGATTAGTTTATTGGAACTTTGGAGAAAACCACTACTGTGAGAACATTTTGAGAGATTGAGTGAAACACTTGTGGGAAACACTTGTGGGAAACACTTGAGAGAAACATTAGTGAGATATTTTACTACTAACTGTTTGTTCAGTTTTGTAGGGAAAAATGTCTTCTAATGAAGGTGATAACTCCGGAAACAATAACCCAAGAAGAGAACAAGTGGCAGGTCTTTCGCCTATCCAAATGCAAGCTTTGACGGGGCATTTTACTCAGTTGTTTCGCACTGAAATGGAGGCTATGCACCAGCAGATTGAAAGAACGCAACAGCCTCAACAACAGCTTGAAAGGGAACGCGATCGGAGGGGCAGAGATCGACCTAGGCGTAACAGAAATGAAGAAGACGACTACTACAACCAAAGAAGCAATTCGTCTAGTGAGGGTCAAAGGCGTCCAAGACAAAACAAAGAGGTTAGAGGAAGAAATGATGATGATTTGAGAGGAATCAAGTTGAAAATACCACCACTTTATGGAAATAATGATCCAGATGCTTACTTGGAGTGGGAAAAGAAAATGGAGTTAGTCTTTAGATGTCAAGACTATTCAGACCGCAAGAAGGTTTAAGTAGCTGCTATAGAATTTTATGATTATGCGATCAATTGGTGGGATCAACTGGTTACTAGTAGGATGCACCGACGTGTCCAACCTGTTGAAACATGGGATGGATTGAAGACAATTATGAGAAAGAGGTTTGTGCCCAGCCACTACAACAGAGAGTTGCATCAGAAATTGAGATGTCTAAGTCAAGGCAGCAAGAGTGTAGAGGATTGCTTCCAGGAGATGGAATCTCTTATGATTAAAGCTGATATTGAAGAAGAAGTAGATGCAACTATGGCAAGGTTTCTAGGAGGATTGGCCAGAAATATTCAAGATCAAATGGAGTTGCAGACCTATGAGGACTTGGAAAAGATGTTACACAAGGCAATTCTGATTAAGGAGCAACTTAAGAGAAATAGTAATACTCGACAAGTCGTTGGTTCTAGTTCAAAGCCGAGTTACTACAAGGAGGATAAGTCAAGTTTTCGGCCTAGGACAGACTTCAAACCAAATGTGGGAGCTAAGCCAAATGTTGTTGGACAAGAGTCAAAAGGAAAAGCGGAGGCTACTCACACTATGAACCGAGATATCCAATGCTTCAGATGTCATGGGATAGGACACTATGCTAGCCGATGTCCAAACCAGCGAACCATGATATTGATGGAGAATGGAGATGTTGAAACTGAGGAAGAGAAAGAATGTGATTCCACTTCATCTTTGAAAGAACATGAGGTTTGTGCTACAGAGGGGAAATTGTTGGTTACACGAAGAGCTTTGGTGATGCAAGAGAAGGTCCAGGAAGTAGAACAGCGAGAAAACTTGTTCCACACAAGGTGTTTGGTGAAGGATAGAGTGTGCAGTCTTATCATTGATGGAGGAAGCTGTACTAATGTTGCAAGCACTATTTTGGTGGAGAAGCTGAAGTTGGATACAAAGAAGCATCCCAGGCCATATAATCTTCAGTGGTTGAATAACCAAAGGAATATGAAGGTTAACCAGCAAGTTTTGATTTTGTCCATTAGGAAGTATGAAGATGAAGTGTTGTGTGATATATTGTCCATGGAAGCAAGGCACATTCTGTTGGGAAGGCCATGGCAGTTTGATCGCAAGGTTAATCATGATGGCTACACCAACAAACACTCTTTTGAGCACAAAGGGAAAAAGATCACACTAGTTCCATTAACACCACAAGAGGTCTACAAAGATCAGCTGCAACTTGGAAAAAACAATGTGAGTGAACCCCTAAACACTAAAAACCATAGAGAAGAGAGTGAGAGTTTGAGAAAAACCCAGCAAAAGGCCTTTGAGAGTAACCATGTGAGACAATCTAACTTCTCTGTGAGAGCAAGTGAGATTAAGAGAGCTTTATTTTTGGATCAACCTATCATTTTGCTTATGTAAAAGGAAACTCTCATGAGTTTGACTAATTTTGAGCCAGAACTTCTGAGCAATATTGTTTCTCTTTTGTAGGACTATGACGATGTTTTTCCAGAAGAAAATCCAGATGGCTTGCCACCAATTCGGGGAATTTAATATCAAATAGAATTTGTCCCAGGAGCTTCACTTCCTAATAGGCCAGCCTATAGAACCAATCCTGTGGAGACAAAGGAGCTGCAGAAACAAGTCAGTGAGCTCATGGAAAAGGGATACATTAGGGAGAGCATGAGCCCATGTGTTGTGCCGGTGTTACTTGTGCCAAAAAAGATGGTACTTGGAGAATGTGCGTGGATTGCAGGGCCATCAACAATATCACTGTAAAGTATCGCCACTCTATCCCTCGCTTAGATGACATGCTAGATGAGTTACATGGGTCATGTGTGTTTTCTAAAATTGATCTTAAGAGTGGATATCACCAAATTCGTATGAAGGAGGGTGATGAGTGGAAAACTGCATTTAAGACTAAGCATGGAGTATATGAATGGCTTGTGATGCCTTTTGGGTTAACAAATGCACCTAGTACTTTTATGAGGTTAATGAATCATGTCTTGAGAGCATTCATAGGAGTTTTTGTGGTTGTGTATTTTGATGACATCTTGATATACAGTAGAAGCCTTGATGAGCATGTAGAGCATTTGAAAACTGTTTTAGATGTCTTTAGGAAGGAAAAATTGTTTGTCAATTCAAAGAAATGCACTTTTTGCACAGATAACCTTGTTTTTCTAGGATTTGTTGTGAGTGCACATGGCATTAAAGTGGGCGAAGAAAAGGTAAAGGCAATTCGAGAATGGCCTAGTCCAAAGACGGTTGGTGAAGTCAGGAGTTTCCATGGTCTTGCCGGCTTCTATCGGAGATTTGTGAAGGATTTCAGAACCATTGTTGCTCCTCTCACTGAGGTTATCAAGAAGGAAGTTGGATTTAAATGGGAGACAGCACATGAAGAAGCATTTCAACTCTTGAAACAAAAACTAACTTCTGCACCCCTTCTTTCTTTACCAGATTTTAAGAAAACTTTTGAAATTGAATGTGATGCTTCTAGTGTAGGAATTGGAGTTGTGCTGATGCAAGAGAAGAAACCAATTGCTTATTTTAGTGAGAAACTTGGAGGAGCAACCCTGAATTATCCAACTTATGACAATGAGTTTTATGCCTTGGTTAGAGCTCTACAAACTTGGCAACACTATGTTTGGCCGAAGGAGTTTGTGATTCACAAATATCATGAGTCTCTAAAGCACTATGAGAAGCAAGCAAACAAAGGAAGACGACATCTGGTTTTTGAAGTGGGAGATCTGGTCTGGATACACCTGAGAAAGGAACGTTTCCCAGCTGAAAGAGAGTCTAAAATAATGCCAAGGGTCGATGGTCCATTCAAAGTCTTGAAGAAAATCAATGACAATGCTTACAAGCTTGATTTGCAAGGTAAGAACAAAGTGAGTTCCATTTTTAATGTTTCTGATTTGGCTCCATTTGTTGCAGATGGTCCGGATTTGAGGACAAATCCTTTTGAAGAGGAGGGGCATGATATGATAATGGGAAGCAATGAGGATGATCAAGTGGAAGTTGAGCTTGTTCCTGATGATGCTATGCTTGTACATGTTGGACCAATGACAAGGGCAAGGACCAAACAGCTTGCTGGAGTTGTTCAGTTGATATTTGAAGATATTTGGAGCAAAGAGAACATGGGAAATTGTATTGGGGATGATATTTATCAAGTCCAGTCCACTTTGAGCCTAATACAAGCCCAAGAAAGCCCAAAATAATCACTTTATTTTGTGGTCAAAGAAGAGTGACGAAAATAAGAGATACATGCATCAAGAGTCACTTTGGAAACATGCACCAAGAGTTGGGTCTTCATTCAACTTAGTATCTTTAATGTTTTTAGTTTCAAGAATAATCAATACTTGGCTTTGTGACCAAGTTTTCTATCCCTATATAAACACATGTAATCTCATTTGAGAAATAATTCAATCAAGAAATCTTTTATCTTTTATTGAGAGTGGTTAACTCCTTTGTTTCTTTGGAACTTGTTCTTTCTCCTTGGTGGGTTACATCAAAGAGTTCTCCTTGGTGGGTTACATCAAAGAGTTTTCGGTATATCAAGTGATTCCACAGCAACTGACGTTGCCATTCACTAGCTGAGGATTGAAGAGTCGTTACAAGAGAGTCTAGGGCACAAGGATTTTTGGGATTCGTCTCACGCTTTGTCATCTGTCTCCGCGAAGCTTCTATCTAAAGTGCCACCGCCTTGCTTTGTTTGGTTTGTTTTAAGAGAGTTTGGGGCATAAGGATTTTCGAATTTATCTCACGCCTTATCATCCAGCTTCGCGAGCCATCAGAGTTCTAGGATTATCAGTCTACCTACCTTAGAGCGTCGATTCCTTGGGAGGATCACATCACGAACCGTTATGGTAACTTGGGAGATAATTTGGTATCGGGAGAAGTTAGGGAAGTTGCCGAATTCAGTGGTCCAAATAAGGAGAATGAATCTCCGGTCAGTATAGCAAATCATGGGAGACTTGATTTTCAAGCTAAGGTGGTGCCGTTTAATTTGAATTTGGAGAAGGGTAAAGGGGTCCACCGTTATGGGCCGAAAAATAACAGATCAGGTGGTGGAAAGCGATTTGAGCCCAATGGGTCGAAGCAAAAACATAATAATCTCTCTTATAGGCCCACGCGTGGGTTGGTTTTTGGACCTATCACGAGAGAGATAGGGGGCTTCACGAGTGGGAAAAGACTCTGAGTGGAGTCGTTTGACGTAGGGAGGTCAGGAGGTGCGTTCATGACTGACTGGAAGAGTCTTCCACCGGAGGAAGAAATGGGACGCGATCCAGAGGTCGGTATGCAATTGTCTGATGATCAAGCACATACCCAGGTGGATAAGGGTTCGAACCCGCCACAGGAGATGACGAAGGAGGGGGAGGGTAGAGGTCGACCATGACGCTTCTCCCGGTAGTTTGGAGATTTGGTATACAATTTCTGATGAATTGTTTGTTTTGGAACTGCCAGGGGGCGAATAAACCCAATTTTAGAAGAGCAATCCGATATATGTTGAAGAAGCACCCAACGGAGATGCTTGCATTGTTTGAAACTCATGCTGTTGGGGATAGAGCAAGTAGAATCTGTCAGGGTCTTGGTTTTGAGAACTCATTTAGAGTGGATGCAGAGGGCCAGAGTGGGGGTTTATGGCTCTTGTGGAGATCGAGTATAGGGGATTTGGTTATTGTGGAAGCAGCGGATCAGTTCATACAAGCACGGATAACATCGGGTTCAGAGGTGTTGAACGTTATAGTTGTGTATGCAGCTCCTTCAGCTACTAGACACAGTGGTTTATGGGAGAAGTTGAGTGGTATTATCCAATCCTTGGAGGAGCCATTACTCATTGGAGGGGATTTTAATACCATACTTCGAGTGGATGAACGATCAGGTGGTAATGGGAGACTATCATCGGATTCGCTGGCTTTCGGTGAATGGATCAACAGTCTTCCTTTGATTGATATGGGATTTAGTGGGAACAAGTTCACCTGGAAAAGTGGTAAAACCGAAGGTACTTTTATCGCTAAAAGGCTTGACAGAGTCCTGTGCTGCCCGCAACTGAGACTGCGATGGCAGGATGCTTGTGTGTCTCATTTACCTTTCTTGGCGTCAGATCATGCGCCTATGTATATCCAGTTGTCTCCGGTGGTGGGTCGGGACCCTCGACGTAGGCCCTTCCGTTTCGAAGCAGCCTGGTTGAAGCACCATAGTTTTAAAGACTTACTGGTTGCTTCGTGGGATGGACAGTTGCATACTCCGGCTGCTTTGTCTGCTTTGCAGGCTACTCTAAAAAAATGGAACAGAGATGTGTTTGGAGATATCGAGAGGAAGAAGGAAACTTTGTTACGAGAAATCCAAGTAGTTCAAGATGCGTTAGAGTTTCATCAATCTGATGATATGTTGCGAAAGGAAGACGAGCTACTACATTCGCTTGATGTTGTGCTAAAGCAAGAAGAGGTGCTCTGGTTTCAGAAATCCAGGGAGAAATGGATTACACTTGGGGATAGAAATACTCAGTACATCAACGGTCATAAGAAGACGACATAATAGGATTGAGATGTTGAAAAATGAAGAGGATGTCTGGATTACTAGTGTGGAGGAGTTAGAACTCCTTGTTGTGGAGTACTATAGGCGGTTGTATTCGATGGATGATGTTCCAGTAGTGGTCAACAAACTTTCTCTGGAGGCTTTTGTCTCGTTGACACAGGGGGAACAGTTAGAGCTAAATAAGCCTTTTCTTGCCACTGAGGTGTTAGAGTCTGTACAAAGCATGGGGAGATTCAAACCTCCTGGTCCTGATGGCTACCAACTGGTGTTCTATCAAGACTGTTGGGAAGTAGTTGGTGAGTCAGTAGTCAGATTTGCCTTGGAGTTTTTTAATACAGAGGTTTTGCCACCGAAGACTAATGATGTACTCGTTGTACTCATAGCAAAGGTGACTAACCCGGAGAGGATGTCTCAGTTTCGTCCTATCAGTTTGTGCAACGTTTTATTCAAAATTCTCACTAAAATGTTGGTGCTTCGGTTGAAACGTGTTATTGGGAAACTTATTGGACCCGCACAGTCAAGTTTTATCCCAGGACGCCTGAGTACAGATAATATCGTTGTAGTTCATGAGGCAGTGCATTCCATGCATCGGAAGAAGGGTACAAAAGGTTGGATGCTCCTAAAGTTAGATTTGGAAAAAGCATATGATCGGATCAGGTGGGATTTTTTAGAGGATACTCTAAGGGTTGCTGGGTTTGAGGAGAGATGGATCGAGATGATCTTACAATGTGTTAAAGGTCCCTCTATGTCAGTGCTTTGGAATGGTGAAAAAACTACCTCGTTCCAACCAGCAAGGGGACTAAGACAAGGTGATCCGTTATCACCTTACCTCTTTGTGCTATGTATGGAAAGGTTATGTCATATGATAGATATGGTGACGGTTGCAAAAGAATGGAAACCTATCTGTCTATCTAGAGGAGGGCCTCAAATCTCCCATGTATGCTTTGCTAACGACTTGATTTTATTTGCGGAAGCTTCATTTAAGCAGATTCGAGTTATTAGGAGAGTTCTGGAGAAGTTCTGTACAGCGACTGGTCAGAAAGTCAGTCTGGAGAAATCAAATATTTTCTTTTCAAAGAATGTCTCAAGGGATTTGCGGAAACTGATAAGTGAGGAGAGTGGGATAAAGGCAACAATCGATCTGGGGAAGTATCTTGGGATGCATGTCCTACAGAAAAGAATTAACAAGGATACGTTCGGTGATGTGCTCGAAAAGGTCTCCTATCGTTTAGCAGGTTGGCGAGGATGTTTCCTGAGTTTTGCGGGAAGAATTTCTCTTACAAAATCTGTGCTAGCATCTATCCCAATACACACGATTAGCACCATAGCCCTCCCCAAATCAGTTTTGGATGGTTTGGACAAGGTATCGAGGTTGTTTCTCTGGGGATCTACTCCTGAGAAGAGGAAACTCCACTTAATCTCATGGGAAAGAGTTTGTAGACCAAGGCTAGAAGGAGGTCTTGGGATTAGAGTATCTCATGATATGAATAAGGCTCTGTTAGCGAAGTTGGGTTGGCAACTGTTAAATGGGGGTATGAGTCTGTGGGCGAACATAGTGCGCGGGAAATACAGAGTGGGGGTTGTTCATAATTTACAGTGGTTAGTTGCTAAGAGACCGAGCTCCTCAACTTGGCGGAGTATTAAGATTGGTTTGAAAGATGTGATCATGTTAGGAAAACGCTGGAGCCTCGGGGATGGGCGTGCAATAAATTTTTGGATTGATTCTTGGTTTACTAAGAAGCCATTAATAGACAGTACAGTGAGGGCTCTCCCTGATGGGTTTGAGAATATAAGGGTCAAGGATCTTTGGTGTGATGGAGGTGGATGGCGGTTGGACAACATATGCCATATGTGCCCCCGTCCATTAAGTTGAAACTTGCAGCTGTTATGGTTGATACTGTTACAGGGACTGCAGATCGGCTTGCGTGGGGTGGAACAGAGGATGGACAATTTACAGTTACATCCGCTTATGCTCAGTTAACGAAAACAGGAGTGGTCCAGAAGAATATGGCAGGTTTCTTTGATTGCGTATGGTGGGTGGCTGCACCGGAACGAATTCGAGTCTTCCTATGGTTGATGGCACATCAGGTTATCATGAAAAATGTGGAAAGACAACGTCGTCATCTGGGTGATTGGCGGGTGTGTCAGCTATGTTAAGGTGGGGATGAAACAATCCTCCATGCGCTTCGGGATTGCCCTTCTATTGTTGGCATCTAGAACCGTATTGTTCCGATACAGCGGAGGCAGGCTTTTTTTAATGACTCGGTTTTGGCATGGTTGCACACTAATTTGAGTGTCACAACTGCAGGGATAGGGTGTCCATGGTCTATAATGTTTGCTGTTGGAGTCTGGTGGGAATGGAAATGGCGATGTGGGTATGTTTTTGGAGCGGTTGGGAAATACCGCGACAGGGTGAAGTTTGTGAAAGATATTGCCACTGAAGTATGGAAGGCGCACCAGGGTTTGAAGGGGGCGACAGTGAGACAGAACACAACTACGACATTGATTGGTTGGAAACCACCTCAGGAGGGATGGATGCGTCTAAATACATATGGTGCTTCCCGTGGTAACCCGGGGTTTGCCACAGCTGGAGGTGTGCTACGTGATTCAAATGGTTGCTGGCAAGGGGGGTTTGTTTTGAATATCGGGATATGTTCAGCGGTGTTAGCGGAGTTATGGGGAGTCTATTATGGTCTTTACATAGCTTGGGGAAAGAGTATCAGCCAGTTAGAGTTGGAGGTTGATTCAGAGTTGGTGGTGAGGTTTTTACAGACAGGAGTTGTTGAAACACATCCTTTGGCTTTCCTAGTATGCTTGTGCCATGGCTTCTTATCTAGGAACTGGTTAGTCCGTATTTCTCATGTGTATAGGGAGGCAAACCATCTAGCGGATGGTCTGGTGAACTATGCTTTTACTCTACCTATCGGCTTTCAATTTTTAGAGTCCTGTCCATTGAATTTAGAGTCTATTGTTAACGATGATGCTCGAAGAACCGTGGTTCCGAGACTCATACATGCTTAGTTTTTCATTTTTATTTTGAATAAATTTACAGGGGTTTGATTCCCCTGTCCCTTACCAAAAAAAAAAAAAAACATAAATATTTTATGGAAACAAAAAAAATAGCCGTGAAAATAGCTCAAGTGGTAGTCTAGAATTTGGAAGAATGCAAAAGGCTTGGATATAGCTTTTGCTTCTACAAGTTAACTCAGTTTCGTGTAATCAAAGTAAGTGTCTCGCCAGTAACATGCTCATCATCACCACCGCCATTGAAAATATTGCACCTTCCCCTTTTCTTTTCCCCTGCAATAATTTTCGCATAAAAGCATATTTAATCACTTCACACACTCAAATGTAAATTTTAGCAACATTAGTTTAATAACCCAAAATAGAAGAGATTCAAACAGGATAGTGACACTAATACTAGTTAGGTTACATGTTTTGGTCGTCATAGTATCACATTGGACTTTAAATATAGCAAATTTTTGGATTGCTGCTACTAATACTAACCATTTCTCAAAAAAAAATCTTATATAAAAGAAGACAATCCTAAAATAGAATATTTAACCTAAGAGGTTGTAAAATCGAATCTTATGCTTTAATAAAACTTTAAGAAAAGACAATTCGAAGAATCTTACCGTTACCGGAGCATACGAAATAGCCAAATAGCCAGTTGAGGCACTATCTGGCGCCACCGGAGAAACCGGTGACACCGGCGCCTTTCCTCCTCCTCCTCCACCGCTACTACTACTATTCCCACCACCGCCCCCGCCACTAGCCCCTCTCACGACATCGTTTAAAGTAAACCCAAGAGAATAAGCCTGAGTCCCATCAGGTTTAAACAATCCATAATTCCTCTCCGACGTCGGACCAGGTTTCAAGTTCTCATTAAAAAGGGCAAAAACGTAAATACTGAGATCGTTGCTAGGTCTCAGGGGCGTTTTAGTCTTCTTACCACTCATCATCATCTTGATCAAGTTCCCGTTGTACCTCTTCGCGTTCTCCGGCGTAGCTCCGAACTCGTCGTCGTCACCTTTAGACGGCCACCCAGTCTCCGATATCTCAACTCTCAAAGACTTATACCCGGCCGCCGCTAAAGCAGAGTACACGGCGTCGATCTGAGCGAAAAGCATGTTGTCGTAGTGAAACCCGGTGGCCGGATCCACGACTCCTTGGTTCGGCTGAAACAGAACGAAGTCGAGAGGCACCTCTTTAGGGCTGCCTTTGTAAGCGAAGAAAGGGTACGCGTTGATCAAGAACGGAGACTCTGTTTTCCGGTGGAACTCGAGGATCGGGGTGAGTGAGTCGAGTAGATCCGGTTGAAACTCCCCGGCGGAAGGCGGGAACGAGGTTTTGAGGATGGAGAGTGAGTGTGCGGTGGTTACGGAGATTTGATCGGAGAGTCCAGCGGTGGTAAGAGCAGAGTGAACCCCTTGCATCGCGGGGAGGAGGCTGAGGGTGAGCGATGAGTCGTTGAGAGCTAAGATCTCGTTTCCGATAGTGATGCAGGTGATGTTAGTCGCCGGTAAAAATGGAGTAACGTTTTGTTTGATCCATGTCAATGCTTTTGACGGATCTTTCATCTTGGAGAGGTACTCGTTTCCGAGTCCGACGATGAACTCGATCCCGGTGTTGGCGAAAGCTTTGAGGATCTGTGGATTCGCGTCGTACAGTTTTACTTTCGTCGCTCCGATTGATTTTATCAGTGGGATTACTTCGGACGGTGATGGGAGGTTGTCTCCGATTTGGCCGTAGTTTACTCCGATTGAAGCTATCGCCGTTGGGATAATAAACGTTACTGTATATATATAGTCGCATTGAGAGGTTAAAACGACGTCGTGTTAGTATATATTGATAAAGTAAAGAAATGAGATGGTGAGATGAAGAACCTGAGAGGAGGAATATGAAGGAAGAAGAGCGGCGAAAGCTCTTAAGTTCCATGACGGGAAAGAGGGAATGCCGGCGGTGGTTTCCGGCGGAGAGGAGAGAGAAGTGACGATGGAGTTTGAAGAGAAGAAGACAATTTGCAGAGGGTTTGAGTTTATTAGACAACAGTGGTCTGAAAGAGAGAGTGTCGGAACGGGAGCTAGTGATGTGAGATTATGATTCGTTTATCTACTTTTTTTGTTTATTAAATTTTAGATTTCGGATTTATTTATTATTATTATTATTGTTGAGTCGGTAATTTAAGGAGGGAATCTCGATGTGGTTTGTGTATTTTTTCAATAATAATATCTAGAACTAAGTTAAATTCCATAAAAATATTAGGAAAATTGGCAAAAATAAAAATAAAAAAATTATTTTCTTTGATTCATAATATAAAATGTTTTAAAAAAGTTTTTTTGTTTAATAATATAAAATATTTTAAGTTTTTATATAATTTTTAAATTAATTTAATATTTTATATTATGCAGTATTATTTATGATTGATTGAACTTTTTTAAAGTAATTATTTCTTAATCTACATGTTTTACTCAAAACATTTTATATTTTGAAACAAAAAAAGTATAATTGAGATTATATACCCTATAATATATATATATAATGACAATTCTTACCTCCGCCAAATTGACTTTTGCCACTCGCCCATACTATTGAGTATTGACAAACTGTATATGCATATATGT
>NC_025687.1:16319206-16319818 GCF_000633955.1 Camelina sativa | reverse complement strand
TTTTTTTTTTTTTTTTTTTTTGTACGAGAAACCTCTCTTTTATTTATAACAAGTTCGTGATACAGAAGCAATGACTACACAAACAGTTCTTAAAAACAAGAAATTAATACAGACAGATGCTCATATTACAAGTAGAATAAAGTTGGTAACCGAATCTTCCGCTTCGGTTAGCTTCTTATCTCTTCATGACAGGACACCTAACCACGCCCATGGTTTCCGCGTCCACGATTCCCGCGTCCACAATTCCCACGTCCCCGGTTACCCCTTCCTCGAGCATTAGAAGATTCTTGTATCTCCTTAGCTTTGATGGAAGGTTGAACTAGTCTTTCACGCAAAATTCGTTGTCCAGCCGGAGTCATTTGATCCAACATTCTCGACTCAGTGTCGGAATCATCGGACTCAATTGAATCTCCATCTGACTCAAGTGACTCTCCATCTGAAAACGAAGACCCCAAATGGTTAAACCTGTTGTTAGTCATGACATGTCTTACCTCACGTTCACTAAGAGCATGTTCATGTGAGCCTGCTATTTCAGTAACTGTTTCAACTGAGTAAACAGCCTCAGTTACAATTCCAGCTTCAACAATTGTATGACAATCTGCCACCTCGGTG
>NC_025687.1:16304342-16316304 GCF_000633955.1 Camelina sativa | reverse complement strand
ATTCTCGACTCAGTGTCGGAATCATCGGACTCAATTGAATCTCCATCTGACTCAAGTGACTCTCCATCTGAAAACGAAGACCCCAAATGGTTAAACCTGTTGTTAGTCATGACATGTCTTACCTCACGTTCACTAAGAGCATGTTCATGTGAGCCTGCTATTTCAGTAACTGTTTCAACTGAGTAAACAGCCTCAGTTACAATTCCAGCTTCAACAATTGTATGACAATCTGCCACCTCGGTGCTTTCCTCTATGACTTGGATTGGGCTAGCCTCAACTGCTAGAGCTGTACCGAGTTGGATTTTGGTGGTTGTGGTAATGGGAGCAACTGGAGGCTCAGATGGAAGAGTGATTAGTGATACCAAAGCAGAGAGACTAGAAATACTTACAATAGTAGGAGCGGTGACATCTTTTCAAACCAGCTGAGTAACTTTTTCATTCGGCAGATGGGGGTGCAAACAGCGGGAGGCCTTATGCCCTAATTGTCCACAATCTCCACAAACCGCTGGGATCCAAGCATACTCAACATTCACCATAGAAATGTTACCCCTTTTGTCAGCTGCAGCAATCCTAGGAGGGAAAGCTTTACTCAGCTCCACTTCCACCAATATCTTGGCCTCACCCATTAAGGAAGGGTCAAGTCTTGATTTATACGTAGCCATAGGGGCACCTAACCCTGATGCAATATGACTAATTCCTGGAATTGAGTACAACCTGTGTGGTATATTTTTGAGTGTTACCCAGACAAGAATAGTTGATATCTCTAGGAGATCAAATGTTTCTGCATCAGACAAAGGAGCAACAAACATAAGACAATCATCAACATGCCATATTCCTCTTTGGAAAACCCAAGCTCTGGTTGAAGCATCTGGGATATGGAAGAGAAATCTTGAACCATCTAACTTGCGCATAAAGATCTTACACTTTCTACCCCAAATTCTATTTAACACTGCATGAATCAATCCATTAGGAGGAGGACTACATCTATAGAACTGACCTAAAACATATTCCTTCTGATTCTCAATACCTTGCAACAAGACATGACTCGGAATTGTTACTTTTGGAGTACCGTCTTCCATATACTCCGGTGAGGTAGCTCTGTAAAGATTTCTTGCTGCCGGATCCATTTTAGCAGCCCAAGGAAACGTTAGATTATCTTCCTGTGATGATTCAGGAAGATTTTTCCTCGGTCCAGAGATTGTTACTCCATTCGCAGCTTGTTGCGAGGTGGATGAAGAGGTATACTTTAGCTTCTTCGCCCAAGCTCTTTTCAAAGGTGGAGAAACCAAATCCTTAGGGGCATTGGGTTTGTTAGATGCATCAACAACAACCTCCACGGGTTCAGATGAAAGCTTGCTTGAAGACACCGGTTCAGGCTCGGCGTTAAGTGGTAATGATGGAATCTTCGGAGGAGGTTGACTTACGGCATCGTGAGAAGAGCAGTGGTATCTTCCGGCGAGACACCATCCACCACTTTGGATATCGATGCCACCGGAGTAGTAGAATGAACAGAGACCAGCGATTTCTCAACGGCCGTGGGAAGGAGAGACTTCGCCGGCGGTGAAGAAGAAGAGTCGGGAGCAGAGGATATGGTGATTTGGTTTGCAACCTCGTTCTTCAACGCCGACCAACGATGCTTGCTAGGCCATCGTGGATCTGGAACTGAAGATTCTAAGCAAGCAAGGAGAGGCGATGAAGATCTCCGGTTGAGACTTGACGGAGGAAGCTACTAACCAGAATTTTCTTCAATTTTGGATCCCAGATCCATGTCGAATAAACCACCGATTAATACTCAAAGTTGGTTTAATGGCTAGCTAGAGATGGAACAAAACCGAATATGGTGTTCGTGAGTGACGACGCGCCGGAGCAACGCCGACCTGAGGAAACACAATCCAAAGCTCTCTCTCTTTTTCTCTCTCTATCTGTTTTGTATTACCGAATAGAACAGAACATGTCACTCTTCTCTCTATACGTACATATATCTTTGTCATCTCTCTATACGTACATATATCTTTGTCATCTCTCATTTCTTTTTTTCTTTCTATTCTTTCGTATTTTGCAATAAATTTTTATTGAACAAACTGTTTTGATTTCACAAACTCAGTTAAAACACCGATATTAAGACAATAAAAATTCATAAATTAATAAATAACGAAAATATTCTTAGTGCATAATAACATTCTATTCCATTTTTAAAAAATATATTTCTTTAGTTTTAAATTACATAAACTCAACTATAATTATAAATATATGAACGATTTATAAAATATATCCTTTTATTATCAACATTTAAATAGGTTGATGTGGGTTGCATTTTGCATATGGTGTATTTTTTAGAGTATAATTTTTTTTTGTGCATTTAATTTGGTCGTTAGAGTTGTTTATATTTTATCTCTTACGGTTAGCGTTTAACATGTTTGTTTGGGTTGCTTATATTGTATCCCTTAGGGTATAGCGTTTTTTGTTATGCGTTTAATTTAAGAGAAATACCCTAAAATAGCACTAAAACAAGTTTTATGAACAACTATAACACACATTCTAAAAATTTCTAAAAATAACACTATTTAACACATTAAAATATTTAAAATTAATTTTTAGAATTTTTGTTTTTAGGTTTGGGTTCTCAATTTCACATTTAGGGTATAATTTGGAGGGGTAGGGTTTAGTATTTTTTTAATTTGGAATTTAATTTTGAAAGATTAATTTTGAAATATAGTACTATTTATCGAATTTTAGAGATGTTGTGTTAAATTTGGAAAAAAACTTCTTGTGGTGCTATTTTTGAGAATCTCCCTTAATTTAAATCTTATCTATTTTTTTGTTATGCGTTAAATTTCATCTTTTAAGTTGTCTATTTGAGTGTACATCGTATTTTTTGTGTTTAAATCTTTTCTAGTTTTTTTGTGTGTGTTCAAGTTTCTATTCCATACCATTTTATTTTTTCTATACTATTTCATTTATTGTATTTCTTTTGTTTAACATTTCATTTAAAATACATTAGTTCACATTTAAATTTTTATACACTGCTTTTACATATATATTTGAGTTTGATTCTTGGAGATCATATATATAATAGTCCTAGAATCTTAGTATAACTTGTTTTTATTATAAACACTATTCATCATTTCAAGTTTTCAACATCCAATTTCAAAAATTCAAGTTATGTTGAGTGGAGAAAACAAATTCTAACTTGTTATGATAAATTTCAAAATATTTGTTATTTTCGTTAAAAAGCTATATGATAATAGAATTAAAAGGGGTATGAGTTATTTAGTTAGATAAATAAAAAAATAAAAAAAAATCATTTTATACTGCAACATTTCTATTGAAATAGGATCATCTTCAAACCATTATCTCTACCAAGGAGATGATGATCATTATCACTACCAAGGAGATGATAGTGATAATTTTGATGCCTATTTAGAAAACATTTATGATGTTTCGCATATTATTCCGGAACCAAACCAGCCAAACGAAAGGATTTTTATCGAGCGAAACCGGGAAAAAGGCCACAATAATCTTTGGAATGATTATTTTAGTGACACTCCAACATTTCCAGAATATTTATTCCGGCGACGGTTTCGCATGCACAAGGCATTGTTCATGCGAATTGTGCAACGTCTCTCTACCGAAATCGAATATTTCCGCCAAACCCAGGATGCAACCGGACGGGCTGGTCTTTCACTCATACAAAAATGTACTACAGCAATTCGTCAATTGGCATATGGTAGTTCGTCTGACAGTGTTGACGAGTATGTACGAATTGGTGCTTCGACAGCTCGAAAATGTTTGCACGAGTTTACCGCTGGCATCATCCAAATGTTTGGAGATGAATACCTAAGACGTCCTACACCGCAGGACCTAGAAAGACTACTCTATCATAATGAACAGCGTGGATTTCCAGGGATGATTGGTAGCATTGACTGTATGCATTGGGGGTGGAAGAATTGTCCCACAGCTTGGAAAGACATGTATTCACGATCAACCGAAAAACCTACAATTGTGTTGGAAGCGGTAGCTTCGTATGACCTCTGGATATGGCATGCCTTTTTTGGAGCTCCAGGTACTATGAACGATCTTAATATTCTTGATCGATCTAATGTTTTTGATGACATAATAACCGGTAAAGCTCCCGAAGTCAACTACGTTGTCAACGGAAGGGAGTACAATTTGGCGTACTATCTTACTAATGGTATTTATCCAAATTGGGCCACTTTTATTCAATCTATCCGACTTCCACAAGGTATGAAAAATTCTCTCTTTTCTAAAAAACAAGAAGCTGTGCGGAAAGATGTTGAGCGTGCCTTTGGAGTCTTGCAAGCTAGATTCGCCGTTATTAAAAATCCGTCTCGCTTATGGAATAAATACAAAATGGCAAATGTTATAAGATCATGCATAATACTCCATAATATGATTGTCGAAGATGAACGACATACATACAATTACAGAAACATTGTTTCTGAATTTCAACATGGAGAACATGTGGATCAAACATATACCGTTGGTGCTGCCGGTGTGGGTTCAAATATCAGCACTACGATTACTTGTCAAACAAGACTTCGGGATAAACAAGCCCATGACCAACTAAAACATGATTTGATTGAGCATATTTGGAGTAACTTTAGACATCTTCCAGATAATGAAGATTAATTTTCAAATTTCTATGACTTGAATAAAATGTTTGTTTTTCTTTTGATATTTTCTGTTTTATGTTTTCTATTTTTAATGTCTTAATTGTATGTTTTTGTTTTTCAACTTTAAATAATTAATATTTAAACTTTAAAAATATTATTATTTTATTCGAGAGACCAAATACAAATAAACACCCATGCTCATACTAAAAATAAAAACCTTTCAAAATAATATAATTATAATTGGGAGACCAAAAACATAGGACAACCAATGCCCATGCTCTTACCATTACCCATGTCTTGTCTTTTTACACTAAGCAATGGTTATTCTCTTCGTTCTTTTAGTTAGTTGGCTATATTCTTTATTGATTTTTTTTTGTTTTGGCTATTGTGCAAATTCGCACAAAAGATTATACACAAAGAAGTAAACCACAAGATAAATAATACTAGTACTTCAGGTCTCATATTGCAAACTTTTTAGTATAATTTTACTGAGTTTTTAATATGATCTTGTTGCGTTGATAACAAGAAAAATACAAGTACTTATATATATGTAATGTAAAAAAGAAACGAATCTAGAGAGGAGGAGTAAAGAAAAAAGAAAAGGGAATGTAAAAGCAATCAAACGAAAGCTTCACATGGACGATTCATTCACTGATTGAATTGAAAAAACCTCAGAATTTTTTTTATCAAGTAAGGTTACTTTTTGGGGGAAACTGACAAAGGTTTTGATAAATGAATGAATCGGCTCTGATATTTTCTCTCATCTGACTTTGCGTGGCGTTTGCACCGGCATAGGTCGGTCGGTTCTATTATTTAATTTTCTTCTACCAGAAAAGTTAGATATTTTTATGTATTTTCTCTTTATATAATTATTTTTTGTCCGAAGAAAGATATTTTATTTGCTAGTCCATAAATAAAAATATTGTTTTAGAGATAGATTATATTAGTTGATGATATATTTTTTTTGTGTGTGTTATATTATATTATTACATTCGGATAATCGGATTATAAATTTAGTGTTGACTGTTGAGTCCATAGGCAAAGAACATATTCTTGGATTAGCCTTCTTTGGTGTAGTTGTCGCTTTTTGCTAACTTTACAGCTTTCACGTTTGGTTCAACTCACAACTTTTTGATTTAATACTCATATACTTCTTCTAACGGTAAGTTTTTTTCGTGGCATTAAACAAACCCAACAACAACAACAACAAAAATGCCTTTAAAACATAATCTGTTTACGAGAACGGATTAAAGTCTAAGACCTTCTCCATATAGGAGGTTGTAAGAGAGGTTTTAAAAGGGGTTTTATGTAAAAATAGGAAAAAAAATAAATCAGAATGAAAAAAAAAGATAGAAGAGCAACTCTTATATAGTATATTCGTTTTCATATAAAAGGTGTTGACGTGTCAGCGTGTGATTGGGTAAAGAGTTTTATTGAGAACAAAATTTTTTTTTGGCCCGATGTGTTCTTTCTCTTCCTCTCTCTCTCGCTCTCTGTTGCGAACCTCTCAATCCGAGGAGATTGAATCGGTCGAAATCATTGGAGATGGAATCAGACGAGATTAGAATCAGAGAGTTCTTGAGGTTCTTATGTGTTCAGGGTTCAGGGTTTCTTCTAATCAAGGGTTTTGAAACAGCGATTAGTTGTAACCAGTTTCGTTTCTGAAATCTGAGAGTTCTTGAGGCTCTTATGTGTTGGGATTACAGTGTGATACGAGATTTTTCGTAATCTGGCTTCGACTATGTGTATATATATCCTAATCATTCAGCTTTAGGTGGAAGGTGTTTATGCAGAACTCGTTTAGATCACCTTTAGCTTACTGCAGATTGATCTTGTTTCGCAATGGTTGATTACTAAGTGAACCTTGTTTAGTTTCGAAAACCACCAGCTAGATTGAGTGCTTCTTCTTGTTTAGTCTAAAACCTTGTTATAATTGGGTTTTTAGTTTGGTGCTGCTAAAAGGTCTGGAATGAATTTGTGATGATGCTAGGGGAAATGGGGAGAGAGAAGAGTCCTGGTTTGAAGATCCTCTGGGTCTAGACTATCGGCACTGCAGCTAGTATGATACTCTTTTCTGTCATTCTAATTACCAGAGTTTTGTTTACCAGTTCCTATATTCTCTATGGATAGATCATAGGTATGTATAGTGTGTAATAGTGACTGGTCTTTTACTTGTTTTCAGTATTGGTGACCAGTGTTGTCCGCAAGAGAATGCAGGACATGCAAACCATGATGAACCAGAACCAGGAACAAGCACTAAAACAAAACCAGAATGCAAGTGCAGGTGATTCTTCCGCCTTAACGGATGAAACAATTTTGCCTGAGTCAGATCGAGAGACTGCGAAAGAACTTAAATAAAGAAGAGCTTGGTTCTGTTTTTTTTTTATTCTTCTTTTCGTACTCTTCGTTTACTATGAACAGGATGAGACAAATGGTTTGTGTTTTCTGTGTTTGAATGAGTGTTCTTTTGTTAGTTACCTTGAGAATATAAACCAACACCAAAAGGTCTGTTTGTTTTGTTTTAGTTAAGACAGTTTCGTTGGTTTGCTTGAGGTTCTTGTTCACCAATCTAGGAGGGATATCCAGAACATTTGTATTTACCATAAGCGATCCCAAGACCTCCTTGTCCACCAAGATCATCAATGGTGGAGGGAACCCCTGTTTTTGACGATACCCTTCATCAACTGCAGTTAGCTCTGGTTCCCGATCATCTAGTTTCTATACTTTGCATCATTACCATTATCATATTCCTCAAATGGCTTCTAAATCATTGACTGTTGTTGCAGGAGATAGCCAGACGCAGGGAAGAGTTGGAACAATTGCCCCTGGAGCATCAGAATAGAGATGATGACGTGTGAATGTGATCACAAGTATAGCTTCATTGGATGGAGTTTCTTTTTGTATTAAACGATTGTGTGAGCTCTCTGTTTTCATCCTTCCACTTGGATAATAACAGCAGATTCTTTTGTTTTTTTGTTTGTTGAAATCGAAGCTTTGATATTTTATCTTATAAGAGACAAGAACTACTGAATATGAATTTCGACATGTTGATGCAAATTACTTGCAGTATATAGAAAATTGATTGTCAATATAAAAAAAATGTAGCTAATTGATGAATGTTACATCTTTCTAAAGGCCAAAGAGGAAGCGAAGCTAAAATGAAATTGTAATTTTATGGTTAGTTTGAGTAATCACATTAGATTGGCGATAATTGTAATTTTATGGTTAATTTGAATCAGACAAATAATAATCGCATTAGATTGGCGATATTCATCTTCATTACATTACAAACAATATCATGTTTTTGGCTTCTTATCCATCACATTTGAACTTGTGACTAAGAAGTTTTCTTTTTCGTCTGAGTTACTCTCATCATCAGAAGAATACCATTAGAACAAGAAGCATCAGTTATATGTTTAAAAATTAATTAAATGTAATATTTTCAATTTTTATAAAATTTTAAATGTTTACACATTTATACAACTTCTATTATATTTAAAATTTTTAAATTTTAAAAACAATATTTCAAAAATAAGAGACCCAAAATTAGAACCTACTACTGAAGGAAAAAATTTTAACGAAGAGATCATGAGTTCTTATATTCAAAACAATCCACAATTAATTTATAAAAAAAATCAAACAGTGTTTAAGATACTCCTTATAAGTTTATCCCCAACTCAGAGTTCTAAGGGGTGTTTTAGTGCCAAGAAAAAAAACATCAAATTAAACAAAAAATTGCAAGAGAGCCTCTTATATTAGAGACTCGTTTATGGGCTAAAAGGCGGTATGTGTCAAGTGCTCATTGGCTGAACAAAAAATAGAAGAAAGAAAAAAAATTGTTTCGACAGAACCCATTTTTTTCTTTGTTTCATCTCTCTCTCTCAGTCTCTCTCTCGCAGTTTCTCTCTCGATCAAAGTCTATTGATAAAAGGAAGGAGAATGTCCTGTTTATGCTATGGAATCAAAGGCGATTGGGTCGGAGGAGATCCGAATCGGAGAGGATTTAATCTGGGGAGGCGAAATTTTAGGTAAATTTCTTTGGATTTTGTTGGTAAATTTCTTTGGATTTTGTTGGTAAATTTCTTTGGATTTTGTTGGTAAATTTGGGTTTAGGGTTGGTTGTTCGAAATTTTAGGGTTCTTGCTATATGATTGTGGCTTCAGCTCTATTATGTAATCGTTTTGGTGTTTGTATTAGGTTCCTTAATTGGGTTTAGTTTGTTCTATTATGTAATCGGCTTCAGCTCCCTATGTTATGTAATTGGCTTCTCTTTTGTTTGTTGATCTTGTGTATGTGGTTTGGTGTTTGTAATCGGCTTCAGCTCTATGAAATTTTGGCCATGTTTATAAAGCAAGAGAGAAACGGGTTAGTGTGTCTCTTTTTACAATCAATGTTTGAGTTATTCACATAAAGATTTGTTGGAGATGTTGTTGATTTGATGTCTTTCTTCTTGCTGTGTTGTGAGAATTTTAGGTGTTGTGTTCTTGTTGTGTTGTGAGAATTTTAGGTGTTGTGTTGTGTTGTGTTGTGTTGTGTTGTGATGTCTTTCAACTTGGCTAATCAGGTGTTGTGTTGTGAGAATTTTAGGTGTTGTGTTGTGTTGTGTTGTCTTTCAACTTGGCTAATGTGAGAATTTTAACTTGAAGTCTTGCTTTGTTGTTGTCGTTGATAGTTTCGTTTGTGACACTTAAACACAAATGCTAGGTAGGTAGTTGTAATAGTTAAACACTTATTGTGAATGGTTTAGTGAATCGTTTTATAATATGGTTTTGTTCTTATAACATGGCTCTGTTCTTATAACGTGGTTCTATTCTTATAACATGGTTCTGTTCTGTTTTTAATTTTTATCTCATGTGTTGTTTGCTTATCCCTCAGCAGGTTTACGTTCTGCTCTTACATTGAACCTTCTGTGCTTTGTGTTTTTCCTTCCCGTGAACACGTTTTGTGTTTTTCTTTTCACAATTGTTGTTCAATAAACTTGTATATGTAGCAAACTAGAATCGGCTACTCTTGATTGTAAGCACTCTCATATATCTTTTATTTCACTTGTTGTCCAATTCACTTTCTGTCTTATCAAACACTCTATATCTTTTATTTCACTTTTCTTCTAAAATGGCATCTTCTTCACACAATAATTTTGATGACACCATTGATGAATGCTTAAATCAACTTTGTGACCAAATTTCGAATCAAGTTTGACAATCTCTTCTTACTCCACATGTTCAACATTAACAACCACCCAAACCAATTTGGTTTGGTTGAAAATATTTGGGCAAAATTTGGAGAATACAATTAAGCATTTTTTTTTTTTTTTTTTTATGAATTTTACATCTCTTTTATTATGTTTTAATGTTTCCTATGTTATGAAATACAATAATCTTAGAAACATAGATATCAAATGCAATAATTTCATATTCTTATTTAATTTTTTTTTATTTTCAAAAAAATAAATAAATTAAGAGACTCAAAACAAAAACTCACCATTAGGGAGAAACTTTTAATTAACAAACCCAAACTTCTTAATATATCTGAAATTAACTCCAATCTCCAAATCTCCAATCTCCCACATCATCCTTCACACCATTACATCAATATATCTGAAAGTCACATATACCATATCAAGTTTATAGAGATCATTAGGAAAATCTTAACATAAGATGATCAAACTTAATTCTTCTTCACTTCTGATGCAGCTTCTTTATCTTTCTCTGCATTTTCTTCTTCTTCTTCAATCTTCTCCCCTACCTTTGACTCTTCTGTAGTCTCCTCCTCCATATCACTACCACCTTCTGTAATAAAACATCTCATCACTAAACCAAACCTAATCCTCAAATGTACTTAATTAATACAAAAACTTCTTCAATTTTTCAAAACAGCATTAAACTAAGATCCGATACACGTCCAAATCCTTACCTCCATTTCCAATGCCATCAGTGTCTCCCATGTTGAGACTCTAAAAAATAAATAAAACGACAATACATTAGTTTCCTTATCGATAAATGGAAGAAATTAATGGTTAATCTTTCATGCAATATCATTGGCCTTACATTGAAATCAAAATCTCCAAAGTCCATATCATCAGCTCCTCCTGGCAAATAATTAAAGAGTCAGCTTAGTTAAGACAAGTACAATTAAGCTCTTTAAGGGTTAAGTAAGCATTCTTATACCTTTATCTTCATCTTCATCAACCCATTTATCCCAATCAACTTTCAAGTACACTGGAGTTTTCCCTTCTTGCTTAATCAATCTGTCCCACCATTTGCTCTCAGCTTTCTTCACCATGTAACATATACACCTCGAGCTTACACTCGCCTTGCTCTCCTACCAATCATCCCAAAATCACAATCTCCAAAAGATCCAAAACTGAATACAAGAACACATACAAACAAACAAATTCGATCTTTGTACTTACATTCACATCAACACTTTCAAACAGATCAATGTCCACCTCGTATGGTGTCTTGGTAGGTTCACTCGTAGCAGAGAAAAAGAACTTGCCGTGAGGCTCAAGCTTCACCTTAACATCTTCAGCATCCGGCAATTCCACGGTTATGTAAACCTTATCAGATCTTTGCGCCCACTTCACCGTTGGATGTCTACTGAAAATTTCGAAAGCATATCAAAACCAAAAAAAAAAACTCACCAAACTCATTTACAAATCAAAACGACTTCATGATCAAAATAGTGCAATTTCGTAGCAGCAAAATTAATCACAAAAGATATAAAAAAGATACCTCATTTGTCAACAGAGAAACAGAGTACAAAACTTTACAAATTTTTCTGGAGAATACAAATGTGTTGTATAAAAAAATATATACAGACCAAAGAAAGCTCTCTCTAGACACTTCTGTTGTGTTCTAGTCAATTAATTGCAGAAACAAAATGCAAAATCTATTGCGCATTTACAGAAGGAAAAGAAAGGCCCAGTTTTGATAGGCCCATATTGGTATTAAAAGCGCGTGAATCTCACGCTTTCTGCGATCAGACACTTATCCGACGTGTCGTTTCACAAAATCCAAACCTTCCTCTCCACGCAAAAAAGCCCCAATTAAATTAAATGAAAAACTTAACAAAAAAAATACGTCTCTTCTTCTTTCTTCTTCTTTCATTTGGTACAAAAAAAATCTGAACTTTTTAGGGTTTTTTGTTTTTTTGTTTAATTCTCTGTAATAGGAAGAGGGAGAGACGAAGTGATGGATTTGACGGCTGAGAACGGAGGTTTAGCTCCAGGTTTTAGGTTTCATCCGACGGATGAGGAGCTTGTAGTGTATTATCTCAAGAGAAAGATCCGCCGGAAAAAACTCAAGTCGAAGCAATCGGAGAGACTG
>NC_025687.1:16299585-16304193 GCF_000633955.1 Camelina sativa | reverse complement strand
AAAACTCACCAAACTCATTTACAAATCAAAACGACTTCATGATCAAAATAGTGCAATTTCGTAGCAGCAAAATTAATCACAAAAGATATAAAAAAGATACCTCATTTGTCAACAGAGAAACAGAGTACAAAACTTTACAAATTTTTCTGGAGAATACAAATGTGTTGTATAAAAAAATATATACAGACCAAAGAAAGCTCTCTCTAGACACTTCTGTTGTGTTCTAGTCAATTAATTGCAGAAACAAAATGCAAAATCTATTGCGCATTTACAGAAGGAAAAGAAAGGCCCAGTTTTGATAGGCCCATATTGGTATTAAAAGCGCGTGAATCTCACGCTTTCTGCGATCAGACACTTATCCGACGTGTCGTTTCACAAAATCCAAACCTTCCTCTCCACGCAAAAAAGCCCCAATTAAATTAAATGAAAAACTTAACAAAAAAAATACGTCTCTTCTTCTTTCTTCTTCTTTCATTTGGTACAAAAAAAATCTGAACTTTTTAGGGTTTTTTGTTTTTTTGTTTAATTCTCTGTAATAGGAAGAGGGAGAGACGAAGTGATGGATTTGACGGCTGAGAACGGAGGTTTAGCTCCAGGTTTTAGGTTTCATCCGACGGATGAGGAGCTTGTAGTGTATTATCTCAAGAGAAAGATCCGCCGGAAAAAACTCAAGTCGAAGCAATCGGAGAGACTGATGTCTACAAGTTTGATCCTGAGGCAAAGGCACTGGATGGGGGTATATAATAAAGCCAGCTTAAAGAGCTCTTCTGACGATCGCAAGTATATTATATATGTAGGCCAATTTTTCCTAATCATATTCCCTTGACAGGTGTTCCATCTGAATTCATAAACCCTCTTCCTTCTGGTACAAGTATAACTAACGAAGATGAAGCAACAAAAGGCGAGTCAAGTCAGTTTGCTTCTAGTCTATGGACTTTCCTGGAATCGGTTCCTGCAAAGCCAGCATATGCTTCAGAGAATGCATTTGTTAAAGTGAACCTTGTCAGAATGTCAAGCAGTGGTGGTCTTTTCAGGTTTGCTTCTAAAAGCACAGGTAAAAATAATAATGTTGTTGTCACAGCTAGTGATTCAGCTGTGAGGAGGAAGAAGTCTGGAGGAAACAATGACAAGAAGAATAAGAACAAGGGGTCTTCTGCTTATCAATCATTGGGGCACTATGTGCTTTATTTTGGGTGATCATAGGAACAATGGGAGTTTCAGGGAGGTCTTTGTTGTGGTGAGAACCCAAAATTCCAAGAGGTTTGAAGGTCAAGGGAAAGAAAGGCTCGGTTATTTGTGTGAGAGTGAGACATTACCGGGTCAAGTCATTGTAATTATTCTCTTAAGACTGTTAGATTCGTAAGCCTGCTGTTTTAGTATCAGTTTTTATCTCGTATTGTTAAAAAGTAACTTTAATGGTTAATTTTTCTGGTTTTAAATCAAACAAGACTTGTTACTAGAATCATGAAATTGAATCTTAGCCATTTGATTATGATCTCTAGAAATTTAATTTGCTTTTCTAGTGGTGTTTGGGGATTTAAGGAAATTTAATATTTTACTATGAAAGTAAGTAGTATTTCAATTTCAAACCCTTACCTTACACATTATCATCCATACGCTTGAAATGTTAGAAACAAATATGAGGACGGCCTGAATTGCTTAATTACAGACATAAAAAAAAAATTGGCAAAACAAAATTCTCTGTGAAATAATTAAGAAACAAGCAACTGGTCGCTCTGCTTTTCCTGGTCAGTGATTATAGAAACTGAACTTTGACGTTAGTCATCTTGATAATATTCCTTCGTATTTGTTCTATACTTATCCTATTTTTTTTTTTTTTTTTTTTTTCTTTTTTTTTAAAACAGGGCATTTATTTTTAAAAATACACTTTTACCACTCATTTGATAGACACATTTTTATGCTAGATTTTGGTAAACAAGCTTCGATAAGTTTTGATGAATTTGCCAAAATTGGTAGTTTCTAATACCACAATGAGAACTTGATAGGTTCACGAAATTTTTATCATCATAATAGACTCTAACATTTCCCATATACAGTAGTACATTACTTCTCCTCGACCTTCCCTACTCCTAACTTCCCAACGCATTCTTCTACCACTTTACGACACAAACAAAAAGCACATTCTCAAGGCGTCGCTACGTTCTCCTTCGCCAGAGGAGATATCTCTTCACCCTCGATTCCAGCTTCACTTCCGGCCACATTTAGGGACAATAGTACCTTCTCCCACAATCTCGCAGGTCCCTGCATCACATCAAAGTCAAGATTGATTCCAACAACAACCAAAGTTGTTTCAAACTTTAGAATGAATTGAAACACTAACCTTCCAGGAGAAGTCTTGGTCCATGCAGTTCTTAACCATCTCTTTCATTGCGGATGTTCCATACACTGCAACGGCTCTCGTCACAGCCTTTGCTGTTGCAATCACATCTTCCGGATCCACAACTTCACACTGTAAACAAAGCAAATTCGTAACTCAATTTTAGAATATTAATCTGTTGTAATGTACCTATCAGAAACTCTGTTATAGAAATAGCGGGAAAGCCGGTGATTTTTTTATTTTTATTTTTTTTTTGAGTTACCTTGACGTTGAATCTTCCAATGTGGAAACCTGTGTAGCCATCTTTAACAGTGTCCACAAGCCCACCAGTAGATGCGACAATAGGGACGGTTCCATATCTCATAGCGTGCAGCTGAATGAGACCACACGGCTCAAACCTGCTGGGGACAATGATGAAGTCAGCTCCAGCAGTGATCATATGAGCCAACGGCACGTTGAATTTCGCCACTCCAACTGCCTTCCCTGGGAATTTCTCTTCCAGTTCCAGAATCTGAGCCTCCATCTTCTTCTTACCGGTTCCCTGTTGAAAAAAAATTCAGGTAAGATTCAACAAGTTTGTGATCGTAAAGTGGTTATTTATGATCACAACAAGTCCCACCGCTTTATGTACTCACAAGGATAACCATCTGAACGTTAAGCCCCATGAACTTGGAAATAGCTTCCACTAGAATATCAGAGCCCTTCTGTTCCTCTAACCTCCCTATGAAACCGATAACAGGGACTTCCCTGTCCACAGGAAGTCCAACAGCAGCCTGAAGAGCTTCTTTGATCAATGGCTTAGCATCAGTAACCTGTAAAAACAAGAAAATACATGTAACAAGATCGGTAACCATTTCCCGCCTACTTGTTCATTTCCAAATGCACTGATCTATGAGATAAAAATAAAAATCTTACAGTGGTAATATCATATTTGATATCTATGTACTTGTCAGTGGAAGGGTTCCATTCTTGAACATCCATTCCGTTGATAATCCCGGAAACTGTTTTCATTCGAAGGTATGTATGGAGTTCCACGCCTCGATCAATTCCAGAGATGAGTTCTTGAGCGTAGTATGGACTAACTGTCAAGACACGGTCCGCTTCCAGAATTGCAGCCTTCATCCAGTTAATTTTCCGTCCTTTTACCGGCTTTTCATACCTGAATATGGAACATAAGTTTATGTAACTGAAAACATATGTAAAACGGAATGGTGTAGTGATCTGTGTTGTTCTGAGAAAGCTTTCGTAGACATCAGTACCCGTCAATGAAGTCGAACGAACTTTTAAAACTGGTGGGCAAATTGAGAAGAGAGTAGTCATCAAAGGCAAATCTTCCCTGGTAGGCTATGTTGTGAATGCAGAAGACAACCTAGACAATAAACACCAACCGATGGCATTTTTGATATATCGTTGGTAAATAAGTATGAAAGCTAGAGTCGCAGTTCAAGGTTTGTTAAAATCTTTCTCCTTTAAAACTGGATAGCTAAATAACATGATGAAGGAACACTGCTATTTCTATTTATACCTACCTTTGCATTCATGTAGACTCCACGAGATTGATACTTAGATTTGAGGTAACATGGAAGAAGAGCTGTGTGCCAGTCATTGGCAACAAAGACCACATCTTCACCTACAAACATCAGACAGATACGAACTTTTGAAACTTTTCAGAAAACTGAAGATTTTATACTCAGATATATTTTGGGAAATTACTTTCTCACCATATGGTCCAGAGAAATACTTGCTGCTGTTCAGGTTCAGAACCTGTGGTGCCTCAAGAGCAGCCTACCAAGGTAAATCATGTTATTATTGCTTAGCTACATGTTCCAATCAAATGACTCAGAACACAACACAACACAACCGTGAGAGTTCAACAACTAGAGAAGTAAAAAGAAAAAGAGTTTTACCTGACACAAGAGACTGAACCGTAGTTGGTTGTCATTGTAGTCTACTCCAGTTATAGGACCATAGATTTTGGATCCTGTTTTGCCCAAAACCTGCATTATTCCTTATGAGCTCACCCAAAGTACAATACACCTTGTGATTGATTAGTTAACCAATATATATATATATATATAACAAACAAACCTTAGCAAGAAAGATTGGATGATCAACAAAGACACGATCAACTCCACGTTTGTAGCAATGAAAGAAACGGACATCCTCAACTTTATCCCCAATTTGGATCTGCATCAGAATAACATTACAAAGAGATATGGCCTCCTTAATTAATGCATCATTTGTAAGAACTGAAGCATAATCCTATATAT
>NC_025687.1:16265353-16298903 GCF_000633955.1 Camelina sativa | reverse complement strand
TCCAATAAAAACCACAGACATCCCTTTCTCACACACAATCTTACCGGCAGGTTTAACTTTAGGAGCCTTCTTGTTAGCAGCGGAAACTTGAGATGATCTCCTGTGAACCATGTTGGAAGACCTTCTTAACCCACAGTGAGTCATGGATTGACCTTTCAAGGTTATCTGAGACAGATCAGAGCCCGGAGAAACTCCATGGTTGTTGTAAAGTAAAGTCCTTGACACAAAGTGAGAAGAAGCAGTCACAGTTGCCATCGTTAGGTTAGAGGAGACCCTTTTTTTTTTTTTTTTTGCCTGGATTAGTTCAACACACACACACACAAAATAATTAAAAAAAGTCGATACTTTGACTTTGAGTAGAAAAGTTCGAACTTTCCGATGATTCTTTGACAAAAAAAAACCTCACAGATTTCACGGCGCCGAAGCTAATGGAGGAGGAAATGAGAAAAGCAGTGAAGAGTGCTGAGAGGACTGAGGAGAAAGAATGAATGAATGGTCGGAAGTTGTAGTGACACGTGGCGTAAATATAGTAGTTGAGTGGGCGATTTCCATCACATGATGAGAGAGGCTAAAAGTTGTTTGGGAAAAACACCCGAAAAATATGCATCTAATTTTTTTGGCCGTTTAATTTCTCTAGTTATTAAATTTCCCAAAAAATATTTGATTTAATTTTCGTTGTCTTTAAAAACCTTCATTTAATTAATAACGGTAGATTCATACTTAAGACATAACGACTGTTAACTCTAATGACAGAAATATTAAGTAGGATTAAAATATAACCACACGTGGTTAATTAAAGGGAACAAAAGACATTGTTACCTCATCTCTCAGTCCCATATGTATGTTTTTTCACAAATCTCAGCCGTCGATACTTTTAGCCTCTCCCCAAACATTGGTGCGTACGTTTTGGTTGGGGAGAGGCTAAAAGTATCGACGACTGAGATTTGTGAAAAAACATACATATGAGACTCTCTCTCTAATTGGGGGGTCACTTCCCTTCGCTTTTGTTTGCTTTTGTCGTCATACTAGTATTTATCCCGTGTTACACCACGGGTCCATTCGTTTTCATAAATCATTTAAATAGGTTAGTATACTAAATATAATAAGGTTTTTTAAGTTAGTTAATATAAATATTAGAATATTATATATAATATGTTGTATTTGCAAAATTTACCCCATTGGTAAATTTCTTTGTTTTGTAATATCGATGCACTTATATATATTTTGTTTTGGTGTTTTTACAATAATTAACAGTACTTGTTAATATAATTATATGGATTGACTTTGAAAGAACAATAAATATGTGTACTTTCAAAAATACAATGAACTATGATTAAAATCAAATTTGTTTTACGACCATGATTTTGTGCATGATCTTAAACCATGGTAAAAAATACAATGAAATATGATTAAAATCAAATTTATGGTGATTAATAGTGTTTAAGACCATGGTTTTTTTGGAAAAATCATTTCAAAAAAATATTATTGCACAAAAATATTTGTTATTTGTTATTTTGGAAAATAATTATTTGTTTAGAGAATATTTATTAGTTAGTTGTTAGGTTGTTTCCAAAAATAGGGAAGTTAGAGATTTGTGAGAAAGGAATATACCAAATCTCATACAAATCGTTGGTTTTATAATATTTTGTTTTTATTTTTCATTTTTAAAAATACAATGGCATAGTTGCAAATAGGTGTGAACTTCAAAATTTATTTCATAATTGTCTAAAAAATGTATATATATATATATATATATATAAATATCATGAACCACAACGTTTCTTGGCCCCATTTGATTAAAATTCACGGTGTAGAATTTTGTCATGTTTTTTTTTCTTCTTAATTATTATATGTTTGTATATATATATTTTTTGTGAGTGTGTTTGAAGAGTTTAGATTTGATGAGCTACAAATAATAAGAGTTTAATAATGAAATTACTGATATATATCACCGGAGAGTAATGCTCTAAACATTAATCATAGAGTACACAAAATATATCTTATTATATAAAATTGAGTTTTCAAATTTAGCTATTAACATGAACATAACACGTTTCGAATATACTGATGAGATATTGACATGTGTTAAAAAAATATTATTTTATAAAACAGCTAATTAAGATAATAACATAAAAAATATTATTTTTTAAAACAGCTAATTTATATAATAACATTAAATCTACATAAAATTTACATGCTTATATCTAAAAAAAAAATTTCCTCAATCAAATATGAAAATTGACAAAACTAATATATTTTTCATTGTACGCTAATTATATTATATGTGTTTTTTCAGTTAGATTTTGACATGTATAAACAAAAAATAATTCATTAAGCATGTATATTATTATTAATCAAGAAATAGTGAATAACAAATCTAAAGAAAATAACATAAGTTATGACAAAAGAATTATTATTTTTGAAACGTAATAGGAACAACCAATTAAGAAAATAACATTATATCTACATAAAATTTACATGTTTATATCAAAAGCTTTAATCTTTGTTTTTTTTTCTGATATAATTTTGCCGATCTATAGTGGGTCTTTTATTCGTGCGGGTTCTTCAATGGAAGCTATCAGATGCAATGAAATGGAATCAAAATATATAAAGCCCGGTAAATTAATCAAGGATAGAGACACTAATGGAGGTTCCAAAAGTAATTCTACAGTTAGTAGCATTATAAGTTTCAAAGATTAGTCGGTGGTTGATGTATTTGGTCAAAATCCAGAGTTTTCTCTTATGGATAATGTTAATGATTCCGGTACTGAAACAAGAGCTGCTTGACCAAGTAATTGAGAAGCAATTTTGTAATATTTAATTATTTTACTTAATTCATGATTAATTTTACTTAATTCGTTATTTTTATTTTATTTTTACTATTATTAATTATTTTTAATAAGTATGCAAGGAGTAAATATTTTAAATAATTTTTTTAATGCAAAAAAATATATATAGCATTGCTTAGGTGGATATTGATGAGGAGTAAGGAGAAAAGAGAAACGTTAATCTTATATATATATATATATAAGCTGCCTTGCAAAGAGTATGTGTAGACATCACTAGTAAATATTAATTATATAGCTACATTTTTTTGCTACAAAAAAAAATAATAACAAATATTAACTACGAATAGTTACAAATTAGTGACGAAATTTTAGTTAATAGATATTGTAGCTAATTGGTTACTATGCGTAGCAATATAATGAAAAATAGTAACAAACATAAATTATAGCAAAATTGTTACAAATTTGGAGACACAAAATGTTGTAACATTGTTGCACACAACATAAAAGGTAACAAATTGTAGTAAAAAAATTATTCAAATAATGTATATTTTTCAAAAATAAAATATTAACAATTTACTACAAAGTAGTTGTAACTACAGTGACAACTTGCCTCAAAAAAAACATAGCAAAAATATTTACAAGTTAATTGGATCAATTGTTTTTTTTTCTTCATTTTTACCAATAAAACCAAAATAATATAAGTCTACAGCAAAAAAAAAAAAAAAAAACACCTTATCCAGTTATCCTTTCTTTCACGACAACAAACAGAACATTAGAAAGAAAAAATGTTTTCCCCAAATTGAAATCTAGGTTTTTCCGACTCTACCGTCAAGCTCGTCGCCGACCTCCTTTCGCTTCAATTCCGATGTCATATCTTGGCGAATAAGTAGATAGCATCTATCGATTAAGTGTCTTTCTAACTCAATTTTTATTTGCTTCATTCTCTTATTATCTCTCTACCCAGATCCGAGTTTGCGAGATCTCAAGCTACCTTAACATTAAAATCTTCTAGTTTTGCTCTTAAATCTTTCAACTACTTAAGCTTCAGGTTCGTATTTATCTATTTTTTTTTCTTCTTCTTCTCTGCGATTTGTTCCTTTTGTGTTTAGATGAACGATTGAATCTCGAGTCTAATTGAGCCTCTCTGTGATGGGTATAGTTCGGATTCAATTTCAAAGTAGAATTTTGATTGCTTGTAAACCAGTAAGTTCATGATCAGGGCATTAACTACTTGCTGAAACTTTTAAACTCACTCGATTTTATTTTGCAGCAGATGAGTCAAGATTTTGATTGTTCAATAATTATGTTTATTATATGCTTTTCTAGAAAGGTAGATATATTGAATATGGTATCTATGATATTGGATGAACCATATGATATGTCTATTTCTCTCATGACATCTATTTAAATTCTTAAGCTTGTAATTTGTTTTCTTGTTTTAGTGCACAGCGATTGCATGATTTGGGCGATGAGTCTAAGTCGCTTCCTCTGTGGAGATAAGGTTGGTGAACCCTTGTTTAAAACAGCCATTGGAAGAGAATTTTTATATTCATATGATTTTACTTATGTTCGTGTGAGTTACTTTTGTTTGACATTTTGCAGGTTATTACTTATTAGACTAAGTGGGGCTTTGTTATTACTTATTATACTAAGTTATTGCAAAAGAATAACTTCAGAGACAACTTATTACTTTTTATTTACAATATTGTTTGGTTTTGTAGACAACTTCAGAGAATAAGGGCTTGACTATTCTGATCTTCAAAGAGCTTTTTTTTTTATTATTATTTCAAGAACAGTTGTTGACTAACCAACCTTGAAGAATCACGCCTCAAGGTGAACACTAGGTTTTCCTTTTTAGCTTCCAAACTGAAGATAACCAAATGTGGTCACATGATTCTGATTCTGAACCTTATTAGCTTATATGGTCACATGATTCTAAACCTTATTAAAACAAATGTTCCCTCTACATGGCCAGCCATAATATTTACTTTGCATGAACAGAGAGCAGAGTTGAAACCAATGTTCCTTTACATGGCCATGGTTGCTCTCCTAAACCATGGTTCCTTCGCTTGGATGACATTAACTGCAGCATCGAGAAGACCAATTCAGACACAACTTTGTAATTAGGGTATTGCTCTTTTACTTTGCTATCATTGGTTTGGAATATGAATACCTTATGATTCCAACCTATGCTGCGATTTATACTTCTAGGGTCTGTATTTTATGATTACCTTTCTTGTCTCTACTATGATACTTCTGATTTTTTTTTTTCAGGTGAAATGGGTAAAGACTTTCTTTCGGAATGACACCAAAGTCTTGGAAATAAGTAAACAACTCTTTCCATTCTTAAACTTTTAAAATGATTCTTCTGATGGTTTATACTACACATTTTTTTGTAACTATACAACACAATTTTACTAGTGCATGGCCACGCCAAAACTACATAATATGTTTTACCCAAATTGAATTTCTATATAATTAAGAGTACTTATAAGCGTGGGAGAAGATCTCTAATACTCTTTAACACTTTGGAGAAGAATTCTGAACCCTTTTTCTTTATTTTGCAATTCAATTATGTTTTCTTCATCATTGATTTGTTGTTCTTTTATTTCCATGTCTGAGTAGTCATCCTGTTGGGTTTTGGGTTTCAAAGAGGTTTATGATTCTCTAACGATGGTGTTCTAAATTTGGATTTGATCTATTTTGTTCTTGTCTATTGTTGTTCTTAATGCTTAAACTAGATTAGCTACCTAGTTTCCGATTTTAGGTTTAATTCATCGTGGCACCGAAAGTGTTGTTGAGTTGCTTGAAAAGTACATAAGTGAACAAGGTGATCCTTAGCCAACAAAAGTTGAAGTTAAGGCACCTTGTGAACTAATCAAACTTGAACTTGTTATTGCTTGCTTGGTTTGGTAGATCCAAACGACAGTTTAGGGTTTAGTAAATTCATTGCATATATAGTTAACGTTGCGGGAGTAGGTTAACTTTACAACCTTGATTTGAGTTCTAGAACAGTGTCTAATGCTCCCCTATCTAGTCACCTAGTCCAAGGTTATAATCCCTATAGATTCCCTACGCCCAATATTTACCTTTTTGATTTAAAACAACTTATTTACTTTCCGTTTTCGATTAGTTACTTGATTCACAAACTTGCTCTTTTTGCCTTAGCTATATTTGATCTTCATAGTTTCAAAGTGAAATTTCTTCGTCTCTGTGGATTCGATCCTGAAATGTTACGACAATACCACTAAATCATGGTTGAGTGCACATTAGGTTTTAATTGTGAGGAGATGTGTATTGAAGAATTTAATTGACCTTTTTTATACTCATGGACCGACGAGAACATTAAGTTGATCCTGCGTTGTCTCTAGCTTTGAAAGGACTTAACCGGATTTAACTTCTTGCCTTGGGACTTGATATACATCGAACAAGACTCCTCTCTTAAGTAATACAAGACTTGCAATTCCTCACAAAGTATGATTTCCTTTCTCTCTTCCCTTCAATACTCATAAAAAAGAACAGAAAAGAGAGAAAAGAAAAGAAGAAGAAAAGGATATAGGTAATAATTAAGTGAACCGAGGGTTGTGCGTAAACCCATGCATCCTTCGGAATTCATGGAAACCTGTCCAAATAAAAGAGCAAGGGATCGATAAAAAAAATACAATGATACCCTAGAAAATTAGGGAAAAATCGATCATTTGGAAGTGAGAAAAGGGAGAGAAAAGTGAGCATATGAAGGAAGTATTGGGCACTAAAAGGTTGAAGGAGTCAATAAGTTCAGTGATCGATATTCCCTCGTCGAGACCACACATTTTCATTAATCTGATGAAGAGAGACAACAATGGGGATATTGAAGGTTCTTTAAAGTTATGGAGTTCAGAGTAGTGAGTATTGAACCTAATCATGGGCAGAGTACAAAAAGTAGTTCTTAATTTGATAAGTGCAAAGAAGAGGTTCCCAAGAATATGTTAGTTTCCACTTTCAAACATTTTCTTTGTTCCTGAGTTTTTGTCTGTTCTTGCTTGAGGACAAGCAAAGATTCAAGTCTGAGGAATTGATGTGTCTTTATTTTGTAGGTTTTAACCATAGTTTTTACATTTGTTTTGAGTCTTTTATTGATTCAAAGTGTGCTTTTAGAGTATTTTTAGTCTTTTGCGAGTCAGTACAGGTTCTAGATTACTTTGGAAGGAAATTGAGTGTTTTGGGAATGAAAATATACATCTGGAGCAAATTTGGTGAAGACTGGTCGGACTAGCAAGCAGATGGAGCAAACACAGAAAAAGCATCGACTGATCCTCATTCGAGATCGAACTGTCCCGTACCCGAAGCAAATTTTCCTTTTTTGTTTTAAACCGACTTTTAGGGTTTTATTTTAGTATTTAAGCACGAGTCTCCACCTCTAGAAAGACAACTTTTATTCTACACAGCTTTTGAGTACTTGTAAGCTTGGGAGAAGATCTCTTATCCTCTTTAACAACATTTTGGAATAGAATTCTGAACCCTTTTTCTTTATTTTGCAATTCAATTATGTTTTCTTCATCATTGATTTGCTGTTCTTTTATTTCCATGTCTGAGTAGTTATCCTATTGGGTTTCAGAATTCAAAGGGGTTTATGATTCTCTAACGATGGTGTTCTAGATTTGGGGTTGATCTATTTTGTTCTTCATCTATTATTGTTCTTAATGCTTGAACTAGATTAGCTACATAGTTTTCGATTTTAGGTTTAATTCATCGTGGCACCGAAAGTGTTGTTGAGTTGCTTGAAAAGAACATAGGTGAGCAAGGTGATCCTTAGCCAACAAAAGTTGAAGTTAAGACACCTTGTGAACTAATCAAACTTGAACTTGTTATTGCTTGCTTGGTTTGGTAGATCTAAACGACGGTTTAGGGTTTATTAAATTCATTGCATAGATAGTTAACGCTGCGGGAGTAGGTTAGCTTTACAACCGTGATTTGAGTTCTAGAACGGTGTCAATATAATTGGGTTTACCATCTTTGTTGATTTGGCTGCTTTCTTGTTGTCACGCTCTAGTCTTCCTAACTCTTGGTTTGTAAGATTCAAGGTAGGACCTGTTTGATTTTTCCTGGTGTTGGGCTTAGGCATATACCTGAAACACACAAGAGAAAAGAAACAAAAGCGTGTGAGTAAAACAGAAAAATAAAAATCTAGACAAAATCAAAGACTTTAATCTAATGGTGAATCAAAATATCATGCTAAATCAAAATATCATGCTAAATCAAAGACTTTAATCTAATGCTCAAATTGTAATACCCTAATGGTACTAACAACCTTGCAGTTGTAATACTCTAGGGGTCGACTCAACAGAGACTCTAGATCACACAATATACTTATTAATCTTTTAATTATGCTAAATCAAAATATTAAATTAAAAACAATGCAGAAACATAATTAAAAAGTGTTGTAAATTCAGGAATTAAAAACGCTAGGTCCAGGGAATTTCTCAGGAAATTACAAAATATTAAATCAATAATTAAATAGGATTATTTAATTATTGATCTAGAACTCTAAACTCTTTTGTAAAATAAATCAGTTCTCACTGCAAATATTATCTAAATTTAAAACCAGAAAATCTAAATCTCTTTGCAAAATTCAAGGTTAAAAATCATCTTTAAAAACAAATTTAGATTGTTCACAAAATTATTAAATCAAATCTCTTTGCAAGAAATAATTTTGTTCATCAAAATGTTTTATCAGGAAAATCAATTATATTTTCATATCAATTTATTTTCCTAAAGTATTAATTATAGATGATCAATCAAGAATCAATATGAAGAACAACCTAAGATGAAGATCACAGAAGATAATGAACCCTAAAAATAACAGATCTAATAAACCATAAAAACCCTATGAAAAACCCTAAACCTAACAAGCATACTACTCAGACATATTTAATGATGAACAAAACATTTTTTCTGAAAAATAAGCAATTGGAATTAAGGAGTAAGAAGGGAGTTCAAGAATCTTCTCTCTACAGATGAAATCAGATCTATCTCTCCCAAAGCTCTCAATATCTCTTCTCTTCAAATAGGTTGCAGAATAAATCTCTCTAGAGAAAAACTTTGGTCTTAACAATGACCAAAAAATACTATAAATACTCTAAAACACGTCTTGGGCCTTAATTGCAAATAAGGGAAACTTGGGCAAATTTTGTAAATCTTCTAAAGCTTGTGGAGAAAACTTCCGATTCGGCTTTTAGGGACTGCATCGATCGATGCTGAGAGTGCGTCGGTCGATGCATAGTCTTGATCTTGTCTCCCAGCTTCGTTGATCAGCCTTCATGCTTTGATTATGCTTCAAATCATCATTTTTTAGCTCCTTTGTGTTCTATCCGTGCCAATGAATATCTAAACCTGTAAAGGTTAAAAACACCTAGAAAACAAATCAAAAGACTCAAAAACCACACTTATACCATGGATAAAAACCACAAAAACCATGATATATCAACTCCCCCAGACTTAGCTTTTGTTTGCCCTCAAGCAAAATAGAATCTTAGGCCTGGGAAAGAGGTTTGAAAACATGGAATTCACTCAACTGCAGGTAACTGTATTTCGCACTCTTCATCGCCTTGATCTTGAGAACTTACTTCATATACTTTGTCATTTGAAAAGCATCAACATTCCTTACTCAAATCTCACAATCCTCTGGAATCTCTAGTCTCACCATTGTCATCTCATTACATAAGTTAAAGCAAGTACAGGTGAATTCTTACCTTGGTGTATCAATCAGTGGCATATGGACTCTCTTTAGGCCAAGACATTCTTCTTACATCTCCTTTCCTCTCCTTTTTCTCACATCCAAATTGTTTTTTCTTCTTTCTCTTTTTTTTAAATCAAAGGTGTAAGCGAATACCGGGGTCATCGGTAATTTACCTACCCCTCGCTTCCAAGCTTTGTGTGATCATTTAACTCAAGAGTAGAATAATGGGATCACAGGTAATTTACCTACCCCTTAAAACTGATCAAAATCATCTCATCTTTTTTTTCCCTCTTTTTTTGAAGTACTGAAGGAAAGAGAGAGGGGAGACATACTTTGAAAAATTGCACTGTCTTTTATGGCCCGAAGAAGAAGTCTAGTCCACTGATTTCCAACCCCAAAGTAAGAGATTAAGTCCGGTTAAAATCCTGATAAAAGTTGAGACAACATTAGTTTAACCAGATATCCTTTGGATAAGGGCTTTCGGGATTGTTGATACAACTCATAGATTTTTCAAACTTCAGTTCTGAGATCAAGCATAATCAAGATTCATAAGAGTGTTAGCCAAAGAACAGAAACCACTAGTTAGAGATCATAATTCCAAAAAGAAAAATTTGACTCAAAAATATGGTTTTGACAGACACAACTGACACAAGAAAGAAAACCATTAGTAACTAGCCTCCCCCAGACTTAAACAACACTGTCCCGAGTGTTATCTAGCATGAGATTGACTAAGAAAGAAAAATCAAATTGAAAAAGTAGTGAACAAATGAACCAGATTCGTGTTACCAACTGTTAGCCTTTGTGTCGACCGATGCAAAATATTGCATCGATCGATGCAACATCGTCCAATGTTCTCCGACTCTGAATCCTTGTTAGTTGCATGTTAGTTGTGTTTTTCTCATGGAAGTCAGCTCTGTTAAGAATCACTCAAACACAACATTAAATGCAACATGATAGATAATGGTTCATAATGCAATACAAGTTCAATCTGAAACAAATAACAAACTGACTCAAGGAAAAATAAAAATGACTCAAAGTGAAAAAGAAAAAGGATAAAAGAAACCGTAAACAGAAGTAGGATCAAGCCTCAGGATCAGCATCACCATCAGCAAGATCAGCATTGCTACCACTCGCTCCACCAAGGGGAGGAGAACGGGATCTGCGCCTAGTAGGAAGAAAGCAACGGCAACGAGACAATCGAGAAATCGCGTTCCAGAAGGTACGCATGGTGGATGTCTGGTACTCCTGGTAGTCTCCCTGACTCATGGTACGAGAAGGCTGTGGAGGCTCAGGAAAAGCAGGAAACTCAAATGCTGCAGTCCCAAATGAAGAACCAATCTCAAAACTCCCAGCAGGGTGATCAGCAGAAAAACCATCAGCAGGTGGCTCATCAGCAGCAGCAGTGCTCTGGCGGCGGGAAGATGGTGTAACTAAATCAGCGGCAGGAGGAAGAAAACGTAACTGCTCTGCATCCTCTCCAATAGTGGTGAGGTATGGTCGTGGCAATCTAATCATGAATACCGGTAGAATCTTTAAAACGCCATAGCATCTCCCTCTTCATCCAATTGGAGTTCCTCAAATGCTCCTCATCAATAACTCACCTCTCCGTACAAATGGAGACAGAGTTAGTAGCAATATGCAGTCGCTGAAAAATAGGAGTAAGCAGACTCTCAACATACTCTTTCTTCCCATGCCCAAAAGCCTTGACCTTCAGAGAGATCAAGTGGGACGCAAACACTGCACCATAGTTAACCCTCTCATGGTCAACCCAGCTATCATCCTCAGCAATCAAATCGTAAACCCCATATGCCATCATTTCCAACTCAGTCACTCTCATCTTCTCAGGTTCCATCTTACACAAAATAGTGTTGGCTATGGCCCTAAAAATGTACCTGATCACTGGATGCCTCACATCAGTTATAGTGGAACGTCGGGAATCATAATTGCTTGTACCGAAGTAAGACCAGAGATGCGAAACATCTACAAACTCTCTTGGAACTTAAACTCCCTCAAACCCATCAGCCCATTAATCCTTCGATCCTTTAACATCGTCGAGCGATGCATCGACCGATGAATCAGCTGTGTCGGTCGATGCAAAACACTTATGGTTAATTTTTTTACGATTTCTGCATCACTTAAACTCAAAACTAAAAATTAATAGGTTAGTAAATCCTAAAAATAAAATAAAAAACTAAAAAAAAATAATTAAATCCTACCAGTGGGTTGCCTCCCACTCAGCGCTTGTTTTAAGTCATTAGCTTGACTTGGCAACAGATTAGGCAGAAGTTGCATCATCCAAATGCACAATGTGTCTGTCTAGTATCCCGGCATTAGCCCAATAATGTTTCACCCTCTGTCCATTGACAGTAAACTTCTCTCCCTTGGAGTTCAGCAGCACAATAGCTCCATAAGGGCGGACTTCTTGGATAGTGAATGGCCCGGACCAGCGAGAACGAAGCTTACCTGGAAACAGCTTCAAGCGAGAGTTGTACAGAAGTACCTGGTCATTAGGCTCAAAATTTCTGGAGATGATCTTCTTATCATGATAAGCCTTGGTTCTCTCCTTATATAGATTAGAGTTCTCAAATGCATGATGTCTAAACTCATCCAACTCATTCAGCTTAACCAACCTTCTCTCAGAAGTTGTCTTGGCATCAAAATTCAGCAGTTTAACAGCCCATGCTGCTTTGTGCTCTAACTCCACTGGAAAATGACATGCTTTCCCTTAAAGCAGATGAAAAGGAGTAGTGCCAAGTGGTGTATTATATGCAGTCTGATATGCCCAAAGTGCATCATCTAACTTGGCAGCCTAATCCTTTCTTGTAACTCCCACTGTCTTCTCAAGGATTTCTTTGATTTGGCGGTTAGAAACCTCAACTTGACCACTAGTCTAGGGATGATATGGAGTAGCTACTCTATGTTGAACTCCATACTTCTTCAACAACTTATCAAACACTTTATTAATAAAGTGCTTACCTCCATCACTAATAATAATCCGAGGCACTCTAAACCGTGGAAAGATGATGGTCTTAAACAACTTAAAAACCACAGCAAAATCATTCTTGGGACTTGCAATAGCTTCCACCCACTTGGAGACATAGTCAACAACTACAAGGATATACTTGTTCTTGTAAGAAGAAGGGAATGGTCACATAAAATCAATGCCCCAACAATCAAACACTTCAACCTCAAGAATGAAGTTTTGTGGCATCTCATGCCGTTTACTGATTTGACCCTTCCGCTGAGAGGCATCACATCTCGAGATAAAATCATGAGCGTCTTTGAACATTGTTGGCCACCAGAACCCCGCTTGAAGAACTTTGGAGACTGTTTTGAAGGTAGCAAAATGTCCAGCATAATCAAATCCATGACAATGAAATAGCACATCAGGAACTTCAGTCTCAGCTAGACATCTACTGTAAACTCCATCTGAACAATACTTATACAAGTAAGGTTCATCCCAATAGTATCTCCTAAGATCTCTCAAGAACTTCTTCTTAGCATATCCTGTAAACTTGTCTGGTTCCACCTCAGCAGCAAGGTAATTCGCGAAATCAGCATACCACGGTTGATCAGAAGTAGTGACAGCAGCTACGTCGTCGTCAAACTCGCAATTCGACGATTCCTGAACCAAGCGTCGATCGATGCGTAATGATGTATTGGTCGATGCAATTGCCAAGTCCTGTTCGCATCGAGATTCAGCATCGATCGATGCACCAGCTGTGTCGATCGATGCATTGCCACGACTCTGCAAAAGTTCCCAAGACTGCAACAGTGTAGCTTGAGAACCAATATCAACAAAGTAGACATTCTCCTCTGGCAGTGAATCATGAATTGGAACCTCATCTTCTATCTTAATCCTGGATAAATGATCAACTACTCCATTCTCTATCCCTTTCTTGTCCTTAACCTCAATGTCAAATTCTTGAAGAAAAAGAATCCATCGTAGTATCATTGGCTTGACATCCTTTTTCTGCATCAAGTATTTGAGTGCAGCATGGTCTGTATGAACTATTACCTTTGATCCAACCAAGTAAGAACGAAACTTCTCAAAATCAAACACTACTGCTAGCAGCTCCTTCTCTATTGTTGCATAATTCCTTTGAGCATCATCAAGTGTTCTACTAGCATAGTAAATAACATGAAGTTTTGTATCCTTCCTCTGTCCTAGCACTGCTCCCACTGCAAAATCACTGGCATCACACATTACCTCAAAAGGTAAATCCCAATATGGTGGTTGAACAATTGGAGCACTCACTAACTCTTGCTTAATCCGTTCAAAGGCTAAACGACATTCATCAGTAAACTCAAATTTGACATCCTTGCATAATAGAGCTGAAAGTGGTCTAGCTATTTTACTGAAATCCTTGATGAAGCGTCTATAGAACCCGACATGTCCAAGAAAACTCCTTACCAACTTCACACTATTTGGTGGTTGAATACCTGTCATCACTTCTATCTTAGTGCGATCCACTTCAATACCAGCCTCTGAAACCCTGTGACCAAGCACTATACCATCTCTAACCATAAAATGACATTTCTCCCAATTAAGAACTAAGTGTTTCTCCTCACATCTAGCTAGCACTTTGCAGAGATTATCCAAACAGCTCTTGAATGAAGACCCATAAACAGAAAAATCATCCATGAAACCCTCCATGTAATCTTCAATCATGTCTATGAAGATGGACATCATACATCTCTGAAATGTCGCAGGAGCATTACAGAGAACAAAAGGCATTCTACGATATGCAAAAGTACCATATGGACAAGTGAAAGTTGTCTTCTCCTGGTCATCGGGATGAATAAGAATCTGGAAAAACCCGGAGTAACCATCCAAAAAGCAGTAGTATGGGTGGTTAGCTAACCTCTCAATCATCTGGTCAATGAAGGGCAGCGGGAAGTGATATTTCCTTGTTGCGGCATTCAGCTTTCTGTAATCAATGCACATCCGGTGTCCGGTGATTGTCTGTGTCAAAATCAGCTCATTCTTGTCATTCTTCACCACTGTAACTCCACCTTTCTTCGGAACAACATGAACTGGACTAGCCCATTTGCTATCAGAAATTGGGTAGATAATCCCGACATTCAGCAATTTCATGATCTCCTTTTTGACAACATCTTGCAAATTCGGATTTAGCCTCCTATGCATGCACAAGTCCGGAGAAATCCCTGAAATATCATCAAGAGAATAGCCAAGAGCCTTGCCAAATTTGCGCAGCTTGCTTAGCAATAAAGTGAGCTCTGCATTGTTTAAGGAAGCATTAACAATAACAAGATATGAAGAATTTTCACCTAGAAATGCATACCTTAACCCCGCAGGAAGTGCCTTAAGATCTAGCTTTGGAGCTTTCTCAAGGCTCCAATCTGATAGTTTCTCAGCTTGTGAAGAAGTACCAACCAATTCTTCTTGTGCAACCAACTTCTTCACTTGTTCATTAGCATCTAGTAGCTTGACATACCCAGCAGCAATGTCATCAAAATGCTCAGCTTCTTCAGTAGAAGCGACCAATGCTCTCTCAAGAGGATCTTCAGGATGCAGCTCTTTGAAAATCTCTTCAGCAAGATTAGACAATGTATCCACATAGAAAGTTTGACCATCTATTGTTGGCCTCTTAACCAGCTTATCCATGTCAAAATGCATCTGCAAATCTTCAACATTAAGGCCAATTTGTCCTTTCTTGACATCAATAATAGCTCCAGCAGTGGTTAAAAATGATCTTCCCAAGATAAGAGGATTCTTAGGCTCTTCTTCATACTTCAAGACCACAAAATCAGTAGGTATCAAACAATTACCAATCTTAATTGGAACATCTTCAAGAATACCATCAGGAATGCGAAATGAACGGTCAGCAAGTATAAGAGTAATCTTGGTGGGTTGGAAATCTGTCATCCCAAGGCTGAGTGCTACTGATCTAGGCATTAAGTTGACACTAGAACCAAGATCACACAAAGATCTAGCAAACCTCTCATTGAAGATTGTACAATCAAGAATAAAACTACCTTGATTAGGGAGTTTTTCTGGGATCTTTTTCTGAATGATGGCACTAACTTGGGCTGAAATCATCATAACTCCTTGCTCAGCATTCAAATCCTTGGTTACCATCCTCTTGACATATCTCCTAAGCATTGGAGAAGTTCTAACTGCATCAATCAAGGGCAGCTCATCAATAAGTTTATCCATCATAGCCTTACACTTAGCATCATAAATCTCCTGTTTAAACTTCCTTGGGTTCTTGGGAAAAGGAACCTTAGGCTTGTACACTCTCTCAACAACTGGAATTGGAGCTTTCATAACTTCCTTCTCGGTCTGGACATTGCATCGGTCGATGCTTGAGTTGCATCGGTCGATGCTTGAGTTGCATCGGTCGATGCTGTCTGGCAAAGCCAATTCCTCCTCAGCCACTAAGGGTTGCGTCGATCGATGCTTTGCAGCTGCATCGGTCGATTCTGGTTCCGGATCGTCAAACTCATCATCCTCATTGATCAGTTCCTGCAATTCTTTGGCTCTCTTCTTCTTCTCAGCTTCAGACTATAATTGCTTGCCACCCCTTAAAGTCACAACATTGCAAGAGTGCTTAGGGTTGGATTCAGTTCTTCCTGGTAAGAACCCTTCTTGCCTTTTCACAGCTCCAGCGGTTTGTGCAACTTGGCTCTCCAGCTTTTTAACTTGAATATTCAATGAATCAAATTTTCCAGTAAGCTCAGTATAGACATTGTCAATCTTCCTATTGAATGTTACTGACAACTGTTCCTGCCCTTGAAGGATCTGCTCAAGCATTGCTTCCATCCTACTTTCAGTTGTCTTAGGAGGAGGAGATTGGTAAGAAGAGTTGCCATAGGTCCTGGTGTAACCACTGCTCTGCTGTTGCTTCTGATAATCTTGATTAGGAATGTAACCTGTAAAACTAGACTGATAGCGCTGGTTGTTTCCACTGAAAGACTTGTTGCCTTGCTGATTTCCAAACCTTTGGCCTTGATTACCATACACAAAGTTGACATCTTCTTCTACATTCTGTGGCTTTGGTTCAAAGATCTAAACATCTTCAGCAAAATGGACTGACTTCTTCCCAACAAGAAGGTTATGCACTGTATCCAACTTGGCATTCACTGTAGCAAACTGATTTGAATCATACCCTTCATGTGCCCTTTTCCGCTCTAAGTCTGCATTTTTGGTATTGTTGCTTGATGCTAACCTTTCTATCAACTTTTCAGCCTCATCTGGGTACCTTTTCTTGAAGTTTCCATCACTTGCAGCATCCAAAGCCATCTGATACCTCCCGTCAATCTCGCTAAAGAAGATATTGATCAGCTGCACCTCTAAGAACCCATGATGCGGACAAGCTCTCTGGTATGCTTTGAACCTTACCCAAGCAGCTTTGTAAGATTCAGCTGGTCCTTGTCTAAAGGTGGAGAGCTTAATCCTCAGCTCATCAGACATGGCATCATCATAGAAGTAATTCAAGAATGCCACCTTGATTTCATGCCAGGTTGTCAGAGATCCTGGTTTGAGTTGCCTTAGCCAATGAGAAGCTTCCCCAGCAAGACAGTAGGGGAAAAGCTTGTAGTAGAGATAGTCCTCTGTGACACCATTAGCTTTGATACTTGTGTCTATATCCTCAAAATACTCAATATGGTCTAGAGGCTTCTCATGCGGCAAGTTCTGGAATGGCCTTTGTCCAGCAAGAGCGAAGTAAGCAGGCTTCAGCTCAAAATCATTCCTTGGAAATGGTGGAGGGACAATTGCGGAGCTGTTCTCATAGAACAAGTCTGGCCTGTTGAAATCCGCAAGAGTTTTGACAAGCTCTCCATTGTCGACCCGTCGCCTCTGAACATTCTCCGCATCGGCTCGGGCATTGCATCGTTCGACGCCAAGGTTGCGTCGGTCGATGCCTTCCTGGTTGCGTCGATCGATGCCATCGTTGCGTCGATCGACACCATCTGCATTCTCATCAACGACGACGAGTTCTTCCTGAATGACACGTCCGTCAGCATCAAGTTTTTGGCCTTGTTCGTTGCGCACATGACCCTCTTGGTCCCTCAAAACTCCAGCCGCATCTGGTCTCAATATAATTGGGTATACCATCTTTGCTGATTTGGCTGCTTTCTTGTTGTCACGCTCTAGTCTTCCTAACTCTTGGTTTGTAAGATTCAAGGTCGGACCTGTTTGATTTTTCCTGATGTTGGGATTAGGCATATACCTGAAACACACAAGAGAAAAGAAACAAAAACGTGTGAGTAAAATAGAAAAATAAAAATCTTGACAAAATCAAAGACTTTAATCTAATGGTGAATCAAAATATTATGCTAAATCAAAGACTTTAATCTAATGCTCAAATTGTAATACCCTAATGGTACTAACAGCCTTGCAGTTGTAATACTCTAGGGGTCGAATCCACAGAGACTCTAGATCACACAATAGATTTATTATTCTTTTAATTATGCTAAATCAAAATATTAAATTAAAAACAATGCAGAAACAGAATTAAAAAGTGTTGTAAATTCAGGAATTAAAAACGCTAGGTCCAGGGAATTTCTCAGGAAATTATAAAATATTAAATCAATAATTAAATAGGATTCAAGCAATTAAAATCAGATCTAGAACTCTAAACTCTTTTGTAAAATAAATCAGTTCTCACTGCAAATATTATCTAAATTTAAAACCAGAAAATCTAAATCTCTTTGCAAAATTCAAGGTTGAAAATCAGCTTTAAAAACAAGTTTAGATTGTTCACAAAATTATTAAATTAAATCTCTTTGCAAGAAATAATTTTGTTCATCAAAATATTTTATCAGGAAAATCAATTATATTCTTATATCAAAACTAAAACCAAGGGGTAAATTCTAGGTGATCAGTCAAGAATCAATATGAAGAACAACCTAAGATGAAGATCACAGAAGATAATGAACCCTAAAAATAACAGATCTAATAAACCATAAAACCCCTATGAAAAACCCTAAACCTAACAAGCATACTACTCAGACATATTTAATGACGAACAAAACATTTTTTCTGAATAATAATCAATTGGAATTAAGGAGTAAGAAGGGAGTTCAAGAATCTTCTCTCTACAGATGAAATCAGATCTATCTCTCCCAAAGCTCTCAATATATCTTCTCTTCAATAAGGTTGGAGAATAAAACTCTCTAGAGAAAAACTTAGGTCTTAACAATGACCATAAAAATCCTATAAATACTCTAAAACACGTCTTGGACCTTAATTGCAAATAAGGGAAACTTGGGCAAATTTTGTGAATCTTCTAAAGCTTGTGGAGAAAACTTCCGATTCGGCTTTTAGGGACTGCATCGATCGATGCTGAGAGTGCATCGGTCGATGCATAGTCTTGATCTCGTCTCCCAGCTTCGTTGATCAGCCTTCATGCTTTGATTATGCTTCAAATCATCCTTTTTTAGATCCTTTGTGTTCCATTCATGCCAATTAGTATCTAAACCTATCAAGATTAAAAACAACCTAGAAAACAAATCAAAAGACTCAAAAACCACACTTATACCATGGTTAAAAACCACAAAAACCATGATATATCAATTAGTTACTTGATTCACAAACTTCCTCTTTTTGCCTTAGCTATATTTGATATTCATAGTTTCAAAGTGCAATTTCTTTGTCTCTGTGGATTCGACCCTGAAGTGTTACGACGATACCACTAGATCGTGGTTGAGTGCATATTAGGTTTTAATTGTGAGGAGATGTGTATTGAAGAATTCAATTGACCTATTTTATACTCATGGACCAACGAGAACATTAAGTTGATCCTGCATTGTCTCTAGCTTTGAAAGGACTTACCGGATTTTACTTCTTGCCTTGGGACTTGGTATACATCGAACAAGACTCCTCCCTTAAGTAATACAAGGTTTAAAGAATTCATAAACATAAAAGAATGAATGGAGAAAAAGGATTTAGATATTAATTCTTGAATCGAGTACAAGATGTACTTCTTCTCCCTTTAAAGACATAGTATCAAACGAACAAAAGAAAGATAAAGAGAAAGAGTTTGATGATCCTTCAAAGGGCGTCGAGAAAGGGACAAGATAGGGCTCTTGGTCGTCGGCTGCTTCTCTTCTGGTCATCTCTAGGCTGCTCTAATGATTTCACACAAAAGATTACACAATGAACCCTAAGGCTTAGATGAGTATTTATCGAGTTTGGCTCTCTTAGGGATTTTAAGGTAAAATTCGTCTTTAGATGTTGAGTTCATGGCAAGGGGCGGAGAAGGACGTTTTTGGGCTATCTTGACTGCTCTAGACAGGGCCGCCATGAACGTTGCTGATCAGGCCGTCGCTTGGCTTCAAGCTTGTCTTCTCGCTGGTCTGTGACACGTTCTGGTAAATTGAGCATATCATCCAATTGTAGAAAATCAATAACTTGATTTCACTTCGAGGAGAAATATACTCTTTCATCTTTCCATAGATATCAAGCTTGTCAAAATGTGAGTTCTGGAAGTTCTTCAAGAGTGTCTCGTACTGTAAAGCTTTGAATCTGTCATGAAATGTATTTCCCTTGTCTTTTGGTCATTTTTGTCTTAAAACCGGTAAAACCTTCTTGAAACCTAAAATACTTGATAATAAACATGAAAGCCTTGACATGGCAAACTCTTCCTAAATGCATATGAAAGCTATAGCCAAAATGGGTAAAATAATGATGTTATCAGTTTCTCAGCATCAACCCATGAAACAAAGCCATGAACATCACATTTGTAGAATCTTCTTCCATGAACACCGCCTTGATGTTGGTCGACACCAACCTACGAGACCGAAACTCGGTTCACGGGCATTACAATTCAGCCCATCTAACAATAGATTCGTTCTCGAACCTGAAACCACTGCAACCTATCTGCCAAACACCTCCAACAATCATTGCAACGATGCAGACCATAACCTGACCCAACGATCCACAACATCCTGACCTCACTGGCCAGTACAACCCAAAACCCGAGATCATTTCTGACCTCCAAGGTTTACATCTAGTCATTATGCTTATATCCACGTTCTAGACATCATTTGCTCCCTCACTCATCCATTCTCAGGTCGCAACCTTCTAACTGCACCGCCTGCACTCTCAAACCGTCGTCCTCGAGCTATACCATTTCACTCTCAGATCGTCACCCTCGAGATATCAATATCAGGGGAACTACTCATCCCCTCCAAATAGCTAATCATCTCCTACGAGAACTTATCATCTCCTCTACCGCTCTCAGAATCGCAACCTCTCAAATCCGTAGACCGTGGTACATGTGAGAGAATAAATTACACACATCAATTAGCTTATACGCTCAACTAATAAAACAAACGAAAAAGTTATTATCTAGAAAATAAATAGTTTTTTTAATAATTAAAAGCAATAAATCCATAATATATACTATATTGGATGAAGGATATAATTTTGTTAGACGTACACATCATTCATTTAATAATTCCAAAATCATTGAATGATGGATGATGAAATCATACCTACTCAAATGAAGCTTCTAAACCATGGTTGTCAAAGTTGGTAAGCCGAAAGAAAGATAAAAAATATGCGAGCAAAACTTATAGCAGCGGAGATCATAAAATATCATCTCAAAAATATGCGAGCAAAACTTATATGCGAGAAATATCATCTCTATATTTTTTTGTAGAAATCTCAAAAATATATAATGGATGCGAGCAAAACTTATAGTAGCGGAGAAACCATCGAGCATCCTGGAGATTAATGTTTGAGATCATTTGATGTGTTCTCCCAACCATTTATTTATGAGTTACAAATGTTATGGAACACCATGTTGTTGAAGCATAAACATGAAGATTTGTTAAAAGTCTGCATGCTAAAATTTGGAGTTTCTATAGACATTAATTTGGGTTGAGGTTAGTTATGATGACATAACAAGAAATCAAAAGTAATACGAAGATGAAAAAGTTGACAAGTTTGAGAATGTTGGTGCAATGACTTTACATCTCGCCATATATGATTCAGAAATATACTAGAATCAATGTTTTAGATGAGTTTGTTTAAACATGGAAAAGCTGCATCATCTCGCGTTTTTCTTCATTTATTTTTATGGTTACTTTAAAAGTTCTCTCCACTTAGACAAACAAGTAAGAAACAAACAAAGGTACAAACCCAACAACGAAGAAAGAATTACTGGAATGTTGTTCAAAAGTTGGTTTATTCCTCGTATCTAACAATTTTTTAAAAATTGTTCAAATGTTTAGTGCCCTAGGTGTAATTACAATTTATCCCTTGGGTTTAGTTTTTCCATTTTGATTAAAAAAATAAAAAAAAATACACATCAACAAATTAAAATACACATCATTCTCGATTTTTCACGTCTTTAAACAGTTTTTTCTCAGAATCAACAGTTTTTTTTTATATATCAGAAGAGAGGGAAAGTAAACAGTTTCCACTGTTCACAAACCGCGAAAAAAAAACTCTCTCTCACTCTCGTCGGCGAAATCTCTCTCTCTCTCGTCGGCGAACCCTAATTCCGCCGGCGACATTCTGTCTTTCTCTACTCTCTCGCCGTCATATCTCGCCGTCCTCGCTTGATATCATCTCTCACTCTCTCTCTCTCTTTGTCGTTGATGTCTTGTTTGTTTCCGTCTAAGCTGACTCGTTTTCGAGTTCTGGTATGTGTCGAATCTTTATTTTTGAGTTTTGCGGATGATTGAGGGTTTTTATCGATAGTTTACGGCTGATTGTCACCATCGGTTATTTACATATGATGGCTGATTTGTTAGATCTATTCAAATCGATGGCTGAGTTACTCTATGCTTTACGACTGATTTATGATTTATTAATGCATGTGGCTGAGTGTGCTTGATGTTGTGGCTGAGTTATTTTACGATTTACGGTTGAGTTATGGTTAACAATGTATTTGGGGCTGAGTTATCTTATGCTTTACGACTGAGTTATGTATTGACGGGCTGAGTTATTTTATGTTTTACGACTGAGTTATTTTATGTTTTACGACTGAGTTATGTATTTGTGACTGAGTTGTGGCTGAGTTATTAAATGCTTTGCGGCTGAGTTTGTCATATGTTTTGACTGATTTATTTTATGCTTTACTGCTGAATTATATTTATCAGATGGCTAAGGTTATTTCTGAAGAACAAGCAAGGGATTACCCCCCAAGACTTTACCCAAAAAAGAAGTCTATTATAGATGGTAAACAAATTAATAACAATTCCATGAACTGCTTTTCCTGAGATTAGGGAATCAATAGGAAAGGATGCGTTGGATGAAACGAAGAAATTACCTATGGGAATAATTCCTAAGCTAGTTGATGGTGAATTCGTGTGGTATGGTAAGATTGCACATTTCCTACTATGTAACCAGTTAAAAATACATAAGAAGGAGCTTTGGTTTATCGTCAGTGGTCAACGTATCAGGTTTGGCCTGAATGAATTTGCTCATGTCACGGGGTTGAACATAGATCCAATGCCTACAGAAAGGTTTGAACTTAAAGAGGAATACAAAGAGTTCTTCAGACTTTTGAAAGTGCCTGGTGGGGAAGGTCCAACGTTAGATGAACTCAGGGTAGGATTAAAAGTGTGCCAGGGATGGTTCCCTAATCCTCGTAAATGGTTGGGGCTGTTGTGTTTTCAAGCCATTGGACTTTATGCCTCCCATCATAACTCTAGAATACCATTTGAAAGTGTGAAAATAGTTTTTGATGATGAAGCCATGAAAACTTATATGTGGGGTCGGTCAGCATTTGAAGCTCTTGTTGATTCTATAAAGATGTTGAAGCCTATGGGAAAGTCGTACACCCTTAGTGGTTTTACACCTGTGTTACAGGCTTGGGCGTATGAGTTAGTCAAATGCTTTGGAGAACGATTTGGGAATGCAAAAACTGAAAATGGTGGCATACCGTTGCTTCAATGGGGTGGAAGCAGTACACGTTCAACGATGGAATCAGTAATTGCTGAAGCGATCAAAGCGCTTGGTGAGGTAAGGTTTATTAGTGGTTGAGTGATTGTTTAGTAATTGCTGAGTTATGATTTAGTGATGGCTGTGTTATTATTTTGTGATGGCAGAGTTATTATTTGTAAAGGCTGAGTTATTATTTATTGATGGCTGAGTTATTATTTAGTGATGGCTGAGTTATGATTTAGAGATGACTGAGTTAAAACTTACTAATGGGTTTCATAATCTCTTATGTCACAGCTGCGTGTGACTAAAATGGTTATGAAGGATGATGTAAGCGAGCTATTTCATACGTGGCCAGATCAAGAAGACGACCAAGCACTTGATTGCCTTATCCAAGACATACTTGAGGATAAGTTTGTTAAAGGTTTTTGGGATGCTAAGGGGAGTGATAAGAAGAAAAAGCTAAAAGCTAAAACAGCTGTTGAGTCTGAATCACCTACCGCAAAGAAGCCGAAAGTCCAGAAGGTGGAAGTTTCCAACAGTCAGGGCGGTGAATCTGGTGAAGGAGCTGCACAGAAGAGGAAGAAGAAGAAGAAAGGAATAAAGGTATGTGATATGGTGTATAGTGAGTTTATATTATATGTAATCTTTCGTTAGCTTGTTTACGACGGTCTGTGTATTTGTTTCAGTGTGCTAGTGAGGAAGAAGATGTTGGGGAAAATGTGTCGGTTGGAACTCTCGTTGAGTTGGTGTCTAATTTAACCTCAAGGTTTGACACCGTTGATAAAAACATTGCAAATATGTCTGTGAATCTGGAGAAGCAGATTGGAGATAGAATAGAATTGAGGATGAATGAAATGCCAGGCTTGGATTTTTTGAGAGTGAGCTCAAACAGATGAAAGAGCATGTGCTTTCCATGGGTGTTGGGCAAACTGACCAAAACACGACAGATGCGTGTTCAAATTTCAAAATAAAGGACCTGGTACCACCGGACCTTTTGGCAAAACTACAGACACCAAAAGGTCCACCAGGAATTCCAGGAAAAATGCAAAAAAAAACTACTCTGTCAACAGTCCTCCGGTAATGTCCGATTTTTGTTAATTTTATGGCTGATTTTCCAAAATGTTTAGGTTGAGTTATCATTATCTTTAATTGTCTTCGCTATGTTATACAGGTAGATGACAGTGGTTTGGCTGGGGTCAGTAACAATTTGAATAAAGAGTTTAATAAAGATGATCTTCTTGATTTCATTGATAAGTCTCCAGCTGCTACGAAACCAACTGCTACGAAACAACAACCTTACACGAGGAAAAATGCCAAAGAATTAGATGCAAAGAAGGACGAAGAAATAGAGGCAATGAAGGCCAAAGAAATAGAGGCAAATAAGGCCAAAGATATAGAGGCAAAGAAGGCCAAAGAGTTGGCGGCAAAGAAGGCCAAAGAGTTGGCGGAAAAGAAGGCTAAAGAGTTGGCGGAAAAGAAGGCAAAAGCTGGGGAGGTTGGAGATAATCAGCAAAAGAAAAGAGGTAGAAAGACTACTAAGCCTACTATCGTGAGACCGTTGCAATTTGTAGCACCTGTTTTGAATGAGGGAGAAGCTGAAGCTGATGCAAACGTTGGTGTCGACGCTGCTGACAGTAGTGTATGTGATATGACAGAACAGTTTATGGCTGAAAACGAACCCTTGAACCTGAATCTGAGGATGATGAGGAGGAAAAGATTAGGCTTGATAGAATTAAAGCTTTAAGACTAGAGAGTGTTAAGCTGTCCCCCGGATGGACATGCATTGAATACACAACAAGCTCCACAAGCAAGGATTTTTTCTTATATTGGAGACAACGGACTGACGTGCATGAGGAAGAACTGTGTACCTGAAGGTTGAATATATGATCCTCTGGCACCGGTTGATCCGGTGAAGTTGAAAAAACTTTTGTGGTACTTAAAGACAGCCGAGTATGACCCTTTAGACCCTTGTTAATCACAGATTTTGTTAACATTATATTAACTTGTGTTTATTTGTTTGTTAGGAATCACACATTAGGGGAGGCAACACTCGATATTGAATTTTATAGGATCCTCATCACGATACGTCAGCGTATCACGGCTGAGTTATAGTTTATAACCATAACTAAGCCGTAACTACATCTCATAAGTTAGACGTTTTTCATAACTCAGCTAGCCGGAAAAAGTTAATTCAGCCGTGTCGTAGTGATAACTCAGCCAAAATTTTGATAACTCAACCATCGGGTGAAAACTCAGCCGTAAGGGCGGCTGAGTTAGAGCATAACTCAGCCATATTTCAATAATTCAGCCGTAACGCTTGGTTGAGTTATGCTCTAAGTCAGCCGTCCGCTCTTACTCAAATGTTTTTCAATAAATCAGATGCAACATACCTATTACTCAGCCGTCATTACCTCTGTAACGCATTACGGCTGAGTTATTTAATACACGTTAACGATTTCTGACGTGGCGTCTGACGTGGCATTAACATTTTTGTAATAACGTTTTTCAGTAACATAAAACAAGGGTACGCTGGGTATTTTGAAAATATCCGAAATATTCTAGTAATAAAAATAAAATTTGTAGATTCTGGTAATATTACCTAAAATGTATAACATCTGAGTACATCTCCAACAAAAAAATAGTCAATGATACAAAAAAAAAACGTTAAAGGATTGACATATACTATAAAGCCCATATTACGTATACCATGTACATAAATATCACAAATAAACTTATAATTTTTCATGGTAATTTGCAATATATTAGATGGGGTGAGTTTGAAACCAGAACTGAAAAGGAAAAGCAGTTCATGGAAACAAAGGAAAAGCAATTAATTTTCTGGATAGTACTGGCCATTTTTAGTCCATCCAACCAAACGTATCTGTGGTTTAGCTTTATTTTGCTCATAGTAAATCCCATTAAGTTTAGCGATCCATGAGCGGAATCCATGTTTACATGGAGGGACTTTGGGTCCTAATTCTGCCATTAGTTCATAATAAACCTTCGATTCCTTTGTACGCCAGTGAATTAACCTACACCTCCATATATGGTGGACACTCCAGTTCCACTTAGTGGGAATAAGTATTTCTCATTGAATTTTAACCAGTGAATACGAGCAGTCGGTGAATCATTGCATTAACTTTTAAAATACGACCAGGACCGAGTTTGTTTCGAATTTCTAACATATTGTGGTTGCAATCTTTCGCTTCATTTAACACAAAAGACGTAGCAAAAACGAAAATAAAAACTAAGAGACTGTTCATTTTTTGAACTAAAATATTTTTGGATGAATATGAGTCTAAAAGCAAAAAGGTGAAGACCTTATATTGTTTTTTGTTTTTTACGACAACCGTTCATATGGTCTTATTTTTTTTGTGGTGTTAGCTAAATTTAACCAAAAATAAACTAAGGCTGTTCAAAATGATCAAGAATAAATTCACCACACAAATTGTAATTCATTGCGTAAATCACACTCAGCCAAACAAAAAAAATTCGTTACCAATTTAAAAAATATATAACAAAATAAAATGTAACAAAAAAAATATTTTAAGGTTAATTTTTTATGAATTTTCTTTATAAAAAAGTTTGGATGTATATTTCTCTTTCAAAACAACACAACAATTGTAACATACACAGTTTTACAATATGCCATAACTATACATGGTAGTTCTCGGATCCCAAAATTAAGTATTTTAGTAAAAAACGTGAGGTTTGACCCCTCAAAAATTGTGGAAAATAACAAGTATATATAGTAGTGCAAGAATGTAATAGTGAACTTGTATGTATTTTCTAGGTGTACTGTACACCGTGTACAAAAACAAGGAATTAGTGAGGCCATTGAATTTGATGATTCTCCATTACTGTGTCCGTGTTGATTCTGCATTTACTCCCTTAATACCTGGTTTTGAATTTGACTTGCTCTCCTTCTAGGCCTTCCTTCTGCAGACTCCTTCGTCATTCACCTCGATCTCCCGAGCTCTTAGAGAGTTCACGGTTTTCCAGAGCTCTAAGCTCTTGTGGAGCTCGGCGAACTGGATTTCTTTTGTATTATTAAACTCGATCGCTTTGGTGTAGCAGGTGACACGTGTTCTTCTTCTGGAAATGGGCTTATAACAAAAAAATTCAAGCACGTCGTTAGAGAGGGTTTTGGGCCCAACATTTTCGATCCAAGTCCTCTGAGTTGTCCCAAATCTATGGGCCCACTATTCTTAGTGAGCCCCATGGTATTTGAGCTCATCTATATCCGACGGTCTATTTATTATGTCTTGGACGCTTTAAAGACTCTACAAATCACCACATCATCTTTCTATGTATTTTTTTCACTTGCACAGCTTCGACAATCACTTCCCAAAAAAGATAAGTGCATTTCGGCCCCAAATCAATTCTTTTTAATCTCTCTACATATGTCCCTTATATTGGAGGTTTACAATTCATCGCCGCCCTTGTTTTAAAAATCGCTAGGCATTAGTCGGACGGTGAGGTACTGCCTAACGATTAAATCGGAAAATCGAATTTAAACTGGAGATTAATCGGAGACTACTTTTAGTGATTTTATTATATATATAATAAAATTGTAACACGTTCGAAAGATTCTAACCTAGTCTAATGGTTTGTGTGTGTATTAAAAAGTTACCCAAACCTGAGTTTGATGACCAGAAACTCAATTTTATGTATTTTTGTCAAATCTATTAGTGAGGGGCAAAATAGTAATTTTAAAATAATATTCTCTGCACGACTTCAACCTCAACCTCCCTGCAATCCTAATCTATGCCGTGAGTCATTTTATTACCTTTTTTGGACTGAATTTACATCGAATTCAACTGATTTTAATAAACAAATGATAGATTTGAGACATAATATAAGGTTTAAAATTTTTAAAATTTATAAGGTTTTTTTGTATCCCGATTTTTAAATTTAAAATTTATAAGGTTTTTTTTGTCTAGCCCAAAAAAATTAAAATTTATAAGGTTTTTTTGTTTCCCGATTTTTAATCTGAGTTCAGTAATATAGCGGCGGAGGTCCGCCGTCGAGCGTTTAACCGGCGCCTAAGCGGTCTCCGCGGCCGCGTTTTTGAATAGGGATCCCTGCTAACAAATTGTAACGTCCTCATTGGGTACCAAGACCTTCAGCCCAATGTGTGAAGATTTTTACGATTTTCAATTGGAATTTGGTTGACGGTGACATCAACTAGAACACATTTACTATAGGGCAAATCTATGGATTGGGAGAATGTTTTCTGAGTTGGATCACATGGAAGAATTTGTGCAAACGCATGGCCTCCAGCATAGCTATACGATAAACTACTTCACCAACTTTTTGCTCGATTTGGTAAGTACATATGAATCTTACCGCGAGCTTCCCAACTTTCCCGAATTGATCCTTTTCTTTTTGGGCTGTGACCTTCAGGTACACCCAATCTCCAACTTCGAACTCTACTTCTCGCCTTTTCCGATCAGCATACGTTTTTGGCGATTTTGAGCCTTCTTCATATTCTCTCGAGAAACTTGATCTTCTCTATTGTTTCGTCTATTAACTCATGGTTGAAACTCATCCTCTTCCCTACCTTTGTCCAACAAAAGAGAGTTTGACACGGCCTTCCGTACATGACTTTGAACGGAGACATGCTGATGCTAGAGTGATAACTATTATTGTAGGAGAATTCAACCAGTGGCAAGTTACCTTCCCAATCCGCGGACAATAGAGTGCACATAGTCAAATCAAATCTTCTATAGTTCGAATTGTCCTCTCCGTCTGTCCGTCAGCCTCCGGCTGAAATGAGGTGCTCATGTGAATCCCTAGATTATCAACCTCCTCATCACCATAATTTCACATTTCACTTTCGTTTTACCTGCACCACAAAAACAATGAGATGCGTGAGTATTACTTGAAATACTTAGTGTTTTGATCCTCCCATCTATTGGGCTATATACACAAGCGAAAAGACAAGCACAGGCAATGCACAAATACAAGCAAACCATACAACTCTAACATTAGTGTCGACTGACACTCCTCGTCATCACGATCGACGTTGAACCTTTGCGTTTTGCATCGACCGACGCACACCTTGCATTGATCGATGCAACACCTTTGCATCGACCAATGCGCCCCTTGCATTTATCGATGATACCTGGCGTCTCAACCAAATCTCTACCTGCGTTGACCGACAACCCTCCTTGCACCGATCAATGCATTCACACAAAGCATCGCCGAACACGATCTCTCAACTTCTCTTGGCTCCAACCGTCGCTACAATGTCTGTGATGCCAATACTGACCTCAACAGGCCACAACCACCACGAAAACCACTCATAAACAAGCACACAAGGAATCAGTCACACAAAATCACACAAAACACACATCTAATCGCTTAGATAAGCCATGGTCCTTCACTCACCTTTGTTTTGATTGAGACTGATGAAGAACAGTAAGATCCAAGCCTCCTAGCAACCTCCAAATGTCACCCCACACTCAGATCTTCTTTCTAATGCTCAGAACACCCCAAAATAGGTACATAAACACTCTCCTTCGCTTACAAAATGATCTCTGAAAGAATTCTCCTTCTCTCAAAATTTTATAACGAAAAACTCCCAATCCCCCTAGGCTTCGAGTTCTCCTTTCTATACACGAGCCCTAGGGTTCTCAGATGAAATCGCATCGAACTGGAGAAATTGGAACTAATGCGGGAGCAAACCACATAGTGATGTCGATCGATGCCCTTCCATGGCCTCGATTGATGCTTGATGTCACTATATTTTACCATATTTTAGGTCTTGTTTAGTTCATGTTTTGCATCATATAGAAGTGATTCCTTAGTATTTATCACCATTTCTGTCCAACTATGCACTTAGGATGTTTAAAAGCATGCATTGCATACATTTCTGTATTTGGAGTATTATTAGGTATTATGGAGCTCTAAAAAGGTAAGGAAGGACTTGCTGTTATTTCTGGAGCTAAACAAGAGGATAGGGAGTATCAGGAAGGTTCAGAAGTCCACTCGACAACAGCACTCGAGCATGCACACGGTCGAGTACTCGGTCGGATGCATATCGAGCTCCTCAAAGATCGATCCGAATGAAGATCTTCCGTTGCGATTCAGCTTCCGCATCCTTCACGAGAATTGTAGGAAATTTCGTTAAGTTTCTAATGTCGGCGGTTTCAAGTCAATCGGAGGTGTTGTGACAGAGTAATACGGATTTTACTGAATATATATCATCCCAGATCGAAGACTGAAGCTACTTGACGGACATGCCACTCGACCGAGCACATGGTCGAGCTGACCGCCGCCTCTCTGTTTTGTCTTATAGCTAACTAGGGCTTCTCTCTCTTTACTATATATATGTGCTGGCACTTGTGGCCGAAGAAGAGAGACCTTGGAGACCATGTAGACACCTCATAACCTAGTTTTTGCCATTTTTAGCTTCTTTTACTTTATTGCATCATCTCTTATCTTTTCTCTAGATTTTCATAGATTTGTAACCTTCATAACTTTGAATCTGTTGAATATTTGCTTTCACTTCTTTGTTCAATATTGTTCATCTTTATCTCATTTTTCTAATCATGATAGTTTCATTACTTTCTGGGTTTGTGTTCTTCATGATGATTTTTAGATCTTATTAGTGGCTTAGGATCTTAGGGATGGATTAGGTTGGGTAAAGGTTATGGTTGTTTAGATTGGTCAAGCTTGATTGTTATATATCTCTTCTAGATTAGATATGCTCTATGCTATTCTTATACCGAGAGGGTAAGGATAGATCTTAAGCTTCTTAGCATCACACCAATGTCTAAGTTGTTAGATAAGGCTAATGCTAGAGATTATCATGAAGCATGCTAATAGATTAGATGTTTAAAGTGATTTTTGACATTGATGATCTGGGTTTTAATGCCTGCTTTGATATGTAATAGCTAGTGAGAACTAGGTCTAAGAAGTATCTTGGCTTGATTGTTATTGTCATGAGAATGGATTAACATGTATTAGAAGATCATTGTCTAGAGATAGCTCATTGTTGATTGAGGTTTGTTGACCAATTTAGATAGCCATAGCTTGAGTCCATCCCATGAATCCATCCTTAGGATTTTCTTTGTTTATTGATTTCCCTGTTTAAGTATTGTTAATTGCTTGTTGTTTGCTCTGTTTTCATTATTTGCTCTGTTTCTGTTCATTCGCTTGTCAACTCGACCTCCCACTCGACCATGCACTCGACCGAGTGCTAGGTCGAGCTCCATTTTACTTTCTTGCTTATGCATTGTTCTGTTCATATTTTCTTCTGCTTATTAGTTAATTCTGCTTAGTCTTGTTTATTGCACTTGTTCTACAGTTTAATTCAGCATTAGTATTGTCTTAAGTTGCCTTAGTTTATTGCATTTCATTATTGTCATTAGGTTGTTAGAAACAAATCAACTTGATATTTGGCTTAACTTGAATGCATTGATCACATCTTGACTGCTTACATATCACACTCTTTATGGATTGACATCCTTTATGCTACAACATCATAAGGGTATTGAAACATCTTGCATATATTTTGATCATCTTAGCCTAAGTCTGTTTGTTTGCATGTCATCATTCATTCATTCATAGGTTAAGATAGAAAAATCCATGTTTCAATTGGCGCCGTTGATGTTGAGGATAATGATGATGATGATGTTGAGGATAATGATGATGATGATGTTGATGATGTTGATGATGATGTGGTTGATGATGTTGCGGGTGATGATGATATTGATTCAGATGTAGAGGAAGATGAATCCCATCCACCGCCGCCTGAGAAAATGTTCTTTAAGGAAATTGAATACAGTAAGGGTTGTAAGATAGGATGCAGGTGTCTTGTGACCCAGACAGTGGAATACATAGAGACACTTGAAGAAGAAATCAGTTGGTTTAAGAAGCATTTTCAATTCAAGCATGTATTCCACATGCCTAAGTAAAAAGTAAAGCAACAATCTATCTTTTTTAAATCACTTTTGTCACATCATCTGCTATATATGGAGCTCTAGAAGAGCTAGTTTGTTCTTGTTGAACCTTTAGGAAGCCAGATTCCTATTATCGAGTCTCCTTGTTTTCTGCTACTGAAAGCAGTCATGATTCCCACCACAAAGAACATCTGAGGCCGAATCTTGTTCAATTTGTCTGCCTCTGATTTTGCAACAGCTGGAGATCCATCTCCACCACCATATCTTGCTGCTCGAGCTGCAGCTAGCTCTACCTCAAGTGAAGAAATTGTCTTGTGTACATGAAATGGCAAAATCAATTTAAAATGTACTACAAAGCCTATCTCTAATATATAATATCATAACATCATGTTTCAGACAGACAAATAAAGGCACTTTACTTGATAACATCATGAGTATGTGAAACTCGAGATATATACCTTCCTTGTTAAAAGAAGAAGAACAATGCCAAAGTCAAGATTTAATTTGCAATAAACTGAACCGATCAGGTGATGTAAACACACACAATATGTCATCATCTACTCGCCAAATGAAATAATTTTGAAAGGTAGACCTTTTCAGTTTCCTGAATGTGAAAATGATAAATAGAATATAATGGCTATGGGGGAAGAAAAGTTGCAAACTTTAAGCACAGTCATCATAATCATAAGAGTATATAAAATTCAATATAAGCTGCATCGCATAAGTAGTATGTGTAGATGATGCCACGTCAAAACTACACAATATATTTTACTTACCGAAATTTATAATAATGGAAAGTGATCACTACGCTAATTGTCATCATCATCATCATCGCTAGTGTTAACCTCAACCTCTGTTTGTAGATCTCCATGTCTGGAACTCTTTAATTGCAACCAAACGTGAGTCATGGTTGGTCTCTTACTTCCGCTAAGATTCAAACACCTTTTTGCGAGGTTTGCGATAACCATGACTTGTCCGAGCTTACAGTCATTTCTTATTCGAGAATCTATAATGTCGAAAACTCTATTCTCTCTTACGGCAAGATTGAAGTAAGCGGCCAATGTTCTGTTTTCCCAAAACCGCTGGAAAGAAACAGGTTTTTCGCCAGTGATGAGCTCAACAAGCACAACTCCAAAACTGTAGACGTCGCTCTTGTCCGTAAACTGGCTGGATTGATAGTACTCGGGATCAACATATCCTGGAGTACCTATAACCGCAGTTGTCAGGTGAGTTTGATCAACGCTTATAGACCGTGAAGTTCCAAAAT
>NC_025687.1:16233627-16264347 GCF_000633955.1 Camelina sativa | reverse complement strand
CGGGATCAACATATCCTGGAGTACCTATAACCGCAGTTGTCAGGTGAGTTTGATCAACGCTTATAGACCGTGAAGTTCCAAAATAAACCTTGGCTCGGTAATTCTCATCTAACAATATGTTTCCAGATTTTATGTCTCTGTGATAAATAGGAGATGCCGCAGCCGAGTGAAGGTAGGAGAGAGCTCCCGCGGTGTCTATGGCAATTCGCACACGTAACTCCCACGTGATTAATGTGTGATCATCCTCTTCATGAAGAAGTTGGAAAAGGTTTCCGTTGGGAATGAACTCGTAAACAAGCAGGGGCACCTCTGTTTCAAGACAGCATCCTAATATATTCACGATGTTTCGGTGGTTGATCTGCGAGAGTAAGCAAACTTCGTTTATGAAATCTTCGAGTTTATCTTGATCCACGACCTTAGATTACTTTACCGCTACGATCCTACCATCAGCAAGCATCCCTTTGAACACTGTTCCTTGCCCACCATGACCAAGCACTCTGTCTAAACTGAAGTTCTCTGTAGCTTTCTCCAATTCTTTAGAGCTGAATACAATTGCTTTCTCTACGTAGCCTTCTCTAGAGGCCAATTGTTGCTGCAATAAAAGACCTCCATTTCGCTTAAAGAACTTTTTCATGCGGTTGGTCTTTCTATACTTCTTAATAAAGATGTATAGCCATATTCCAACGCTCACCACTAACACTGTCAAACCTATGCTGACCCCTGCAAGTGTTATCAATTTCGTCAATTGTCTTACAGTTTTAGTGATTAAATGAAATGTATTAATTATTCAAGATAAAATTTTAATGAAGATATATGTTACCAAAAACTAATTTCGGAAAACAGTTTTGTTTCTTAACCAAANAAAAAAAAAAAAAAAAAAAAAAAAAAACAAACGAATACGTACATTCACTCCCACATCATCTATAAATTACAATGTTATTATATCGTAATGTGTTGAAATTTAATATTTTTTATTATTTCATTACTAGTTTTTTTAATTTAAATTTAATCTACAGTTAAGTGTATGATCTTCCCTTTTTTTTGGTTAACAAATTAGTCAATCATCATTAACTATCTTATTATATAAAACTTACAACTTAACAGGGAATCTGTAATTATTAACTTAACAAAAATAGTCAAGCGTTCAAGTTGTTTAAAACCTTTCTACATTTATTGGGAAATAAAATTTATAAAACTTTGGCTAGTTTCTCATGGAAAGATTAAGATATATTAAAGAAAATATTTTTCAAATGTTAGAAATCGAATGTGATTTGTTTTAGGGGTTTAGAATTTTAAAGTGAAAGCATAAAATGCAGTTTGTTCTATGGGAACAATGAAAAGATGTATAAACAATACGTTGAAGTAAAAAAGGTTGGAAAACATGAGGCAGAAGTGTAACTAATTCTTTTTTCATGAAAAGTAAGTTGAACAAAATTTATATTTGCTGAATAGTAAATTATTAGTTTTAAAAGTGAAGATGTGACAACAATTAAAAAAAAAAGTGATCTTTAATTAAGGAGAAAAATTAAAATAAAGTTACTGGATTTACCTATATAGATTGCTAATGTTTTACTCTTCTTGGGCACACATCGATAGGCACCCGGAATGTTCTGACAAATTTCGCCGCTTTTAGTACAAAGGCCGGGACGTCCATCATCTTTGAGCTGTTTACACTCATCAACATCTAGATGAAAATGAAAATTCAAGAAATTAATAAATAATATGATATGATCTTAATTTAACTATAGGCCAGGTAGAGATATGATTTGGAGAGCGAGCTCCAATTATTTACCTTTGCAGTCGTTTAGAAGGTAAGGATTACCCTCGTAACCATTGATACAAGCACATCTTAGGTAGAGCTCATCACCGGCGCAGTAGCAAGGGCTAGAGTGAAAGTCGAAAAGGTTTTGGCGGCACCCCAAGGATTCTTCAAACGAAAGATTAGACGTAATAACTTGCCACTTTAGCTCAATTGTAGCATATTTCCCAGCGTGAAGCTTTTTCGGATCAGTTCTGTTGGGCCTCAGTGAGGGTTGGCCATATTCATCGGTACTGCACTCTTGTCTTGTTTCGTTACCGTCGTTGCTCTCTATTTTCACGCCAATTACTCGACCGACGTCCGCAGGTGTACTTGCGTTGCAACATTTAAAGCCATCGCAGCCTGATTCTGTGTACATTTGTGGTATTAGGTCATGATCTACATCACAAATGGAGACGCATCCAACAATTCTGGGATCAATATTCGTTAGTGTAGCCTTGCTGTTGCACCCAAAAGACACGAGTGTGTTATTTTCGCTGATGGAAAAGGGGGTTCCCGTGAAATTCAGAAGCTCTTTCAAGTTTTGTCCATTCGCCCCAGAACACCCCACAGAAGTTATTTCCGTTTTGATGCGGAGTGTTCCATGCGGAACGGACGACCCGTAAATATTTACTGGTCTCGGATGGTCGATTTGCACCACTTCTTTCTTTATACTAGGCAGATACGGGACGGAGGTAGATTGGTTGCATTGGACTTCGTACGAGCGGTTGAGGTAGCAATCGTTTCCGATCCCAAAAGGGTACGGTATCGAGACCTTTCCACAATGAGTGGGACAAGAGCTCGAAATGGTGAGCTCTTCTGAACTAGTATTCAAGACAAGTAGTAGAACACACAAACGAATCCAGTGAACACACTTCATTTCCTTTTTATCTTTTTTTTTTTGGTTTTTGTTTTCTTTGTAATTTTGTTTTCGCTTGTCCACTCTCTACAACTCTTCTTAATATATATGGTGATTTTTCAGTGAGATCATCCCATGAAATAGAAATTTAATATATGTGGAAAATTGGTCCAAACCTCCCCCCGACATACCACACAATACACTACGGGGAGTATGGTGATGGCATCCTCAAAACCTAATGTCATGGTTTACTTTTTTCACACGTTTGCGTTTTATTAAATTGCTACGACGACTTAGAGAGAAAAATGTCCTTAATTACAGTGTGTGTTATGTTTAGGTGCAGCAGATTTCAAAAGTCTCTTATCATTTACTCTGAATCACGTGTCTTGTTAAATTGATTCCCTGGACTTGGTGTAAGACTGTAAGTCAATGAAACTAGTGAGAATAAATTACAGACATCAATGTGCTTATACGCTCAACTAATAAACACGAAAAGTTATGATCTAGAAAATAATTTGTTTTTAATGCCAAAATCTATATAATAATACTAGCAAACCAACGATCTCTTCTTAATCCATCGCTTTATTAGTTCTCCTTACTTTCGTTATTAATCAACTAATTACGTTGTAATGGTTACTTATTAGAGAACTATGCTTTCATACTCAGTTTATATCTCTTTTTATTGCGTAGTTTATGGTGATAGACCCTTTGTATTGGCATTTTGGATTATGTGTGTAGTGATTCATATTTGTTTTCTTAAAGCACATGTGCATTGCGATTTTTTTTTGTCTTTAATGGGTTTGTTTCCAGCTTTTCAACCGAGACCAATAGTATAACTATAAATCTCTTTCCAAAGAATTAAAAATTTTAAAGATTAAATTTCCAAAGTACATATACTTTGCTTATAAATCTTGATGTTTGACATCTCTCTCATTCATTCTCAGATTCTGATGACAGTATATTTGTGTGTAATATTATCTTTCAGTTAATGTATACAATTTCAAAGCATAGTAATTAAATATTATAGCATTAAGAAGATGTATTATTTGATAATTTTTTTTTACACGTTTGCAACATATGGTAGTGCTAATCCTTTTTATCCATGGTATGGATATATCATATATTAATTGCAGGACTTGTAGTGACAATAGAGTCATATATATATATATATATGCTCAAACAAATTTTAACCAGCATGATAAAAACAAGCTTTCCCACAAGCATTACACATACACTTCAATATCCGATTGGTAATTGCAGAGAATACATTTACAATTTTTCATCGTTTGAACTTTGAACTTGTAGCCGTTTATCGTTTTGTGACCTACTCCTTGGTTTGTTGAGCATGGGTGAGAAAGAGATGGCTTAATCGTTGTATTTTAACCTAACCGTTGTGTTCTCTTCGATCGGTTCTAAGAATTGGCGGATTTATTCATATACTTCGTTGACTCTGTCGCTGACACTGACTCTGAAAGTAGTACACGAACTGGTACAAGAAGCAGTATGATTGATACGGAGCAACACAAAGAAAATCAAACCATGGAGCTAACTAATTATTTAAAAGGTCTAGATTTCGAAACTCATCAACAACAAGCCTATTTTGGAGATATTTATCAAGACTCATGAGTAAAGATTGACACGTATTGCAACATCTCGTCTTCCACAATCATGCCGTCATGCACAATAATGCCGACATTTGTCTTCTTGGATAATTATGACCTTCCACAATAACATTAGGGGACTTAATCACTATGACCATAACTTTGATATGTCTTAATTATTGCTGCAATATACGACTTGTCCAATAGAGGAAGAAGATATAAAATATTGTTTACATCTGGAATATAAAATATTCGAGAGGACAAATTGTTTTTTTTCTCATGACGACTCATTCTCTAATCAAAACAACTCAACACAAATGATAGCCATTCATGGATTCAAGATAAAAGTGGGGATTTTATAAATTTAATTTTAGTTATCAGTTCATATTATCCATAGTAAATAAATTTATTATTATCTATTTTTTTTTAAAATTACAAATACATCTCAGTTTAAAAAGAGAATTTGTTAGCAATGTCACTTTTGAGATATCTTTTTAAAAAGGATAATTTTCTTTGGTCATTTTCATTATTGTTTTTTCTTGTAATTTTANACAATACACTACGGGGAGTATGGTGATGGCATCCTCAAAACCTAATGTCATGGTTTACTTTTTTCACACGTTTGCGTTTTATTAAATTGCTACGACGACTTAGAGAGAAAAATGTCCTTAATTACAGTGTGTGTTATGTTTAGGTGCAGCAGATTTCAAAAGTCTCTTACCATTTACTCTGAATCACGTGTCTTGTTAAATTGATTCCCTGGACTTGGTGTAAGACTGTAAGTCAATGAAACTAGTGAGAATAAATTACAGACATCAATGTGCTTATACGCTCAACTAATAAACACGAAAAGTTATGATCTAGAAAATAATTTGTTTTTAATGCCAAAATCTATATAATAATACTAGCAAACCAACGATCTCTTCTTAATCCATCGCTTTATTAGTTCTCCTTACTTTCGTTATTAATCAACTAATTACGTTGTAATGGTTACTTATTAGAGAACTATGCTTTCATACTCAGTTTATATCTCTTTTTATTGCGTAGTTTATGGTGATAGACCCTTTGTATTGGCATTTTGGATTATGTGTGTAGTGATTCATATTTGTTTTCTTAAAGCACATGTGCATTGCGATTTTTTTTTGTCTTTAATGGGTTTGTTTCCAGCTTTTCAACCGAGACCAATAGTATAACTATAAATCTCTTTCCAAAGAATTAAAAATTTTAAAGATTAAATTTCCAAAGTACATATACTTTGCTTATAAATCTTGATGTTTGACATCTCTCTCATTCATTCTCAGATTCTGATGACAGTATATTTGTGTGTAATATTATCTTTCAGTTAATGTATACAATTTCAAAGCATAGTAATTAAATATTATAGCATTAAGAAGATGTATTATTTGATAATTTTTTTTTACACGTTTGCAACATATGGTAGTGCTAATCCTTTTTATCCATGGTATGGATATATCATATATTAATTGCAGGACTTGTAGTGACAATAGAGTCATATATATATATATATATGCTCAAACAAATTTTAACCAGCATGATAAAAACAAGCTTTCCCACAAGCATTACACATACACTTCAATATCCGATTGGTAATTGCAGAGAATACATTTACAATTTTTCATCGTTTGAACTTTGAACTTGTAGCCGTTTATCGTTTTGTGACCTACTCCTTGGTTTGTTGAGCATGGGTGAGAAAGAGATGGCTTAATCGTTGTATTTTAACCTAACCGTTGTGTTCTCTTCGATCGGTTCTAAGAATTGGCGGATTTATTCATATACTTCGTTGACTCTGTCGCTGACACTGACTCTGAAAGTAGTACACGAACTGGTACAAGAAGCAGTATGATTGATACGGAGCAACACAAAGAAAATCAAACCATGGAGCTAACTAATTATTTAAAAGGTCTAGATTTCGAAACTCATCAACAACAAGCCTATTTTGGAGATATTTATCAAGACTCATGAGTAAAGATTGACACGTATTGCAACATCTCGTCTTCCACAATCATGCCGTCATGCACAATAATGCCGACATTTGTCTTCTTGGATAATTATGACCTTCCACAATAACATTAGGGGACTTAATCACTATGACCATAACTTTGATATGTCTTAATTATTGCTGCAATATACGACTTGTCCAATAGAGGAAGAAGATATAAAATATTGTTTACATCTGGAATATAAAATATTCGAGAGGACAAATTGTTTTTTTTCTCATGACGACTCATTCTCTAATCAAAACAACTCAACACAAATGATAGCCATTCATGGATTCAAGATAAAAGTGGGGATTTTATAAATTTAATTTTAGTTATCAGTTCATATTATCCATAGTAAATAAATTTATTATTATCTATTTTTTTTTAAAATTACAAATACATCTCAGTTTAAAAAGAGAATTTGTTAGCAATGTCACTTTTGAGATATCTTTTTAAAAAGGATAATTTTCTTTGGTCATTTTCATTATTGTTTTTTCTTGTAATTTTAAATGGCCATTTTACCTCTATTTGAATAATATTAAAGTCAATAAATGAAAAATAAGTTTTTTCTGCAAAAAAACAAAATAATTTACCGCCAAAAAAAAAATTCCGATAAAACATTTTTCGCCAACAAAACTTACAACAAAAAAAATTCCGACAAAACATTTTTCACCAACAAAACTTACAACAAAAAATATTTTGACAAATAATTTTTGCACCAAAAATTTTCCGCTAAAAAAAATTATAAATTTTTTAGAAGATTTTAAACAATTTGTGCTTCCAAGGTACTATAGTATGTATCTGCTCCACTCTGATTCTGATTACGAACCATGCTATCAAGGCTGCTTCAGAGATCTTTTAATTGATTCTTGAGGCTAACTATCTCAGCTTCTTTGCTTATGAATCGAGATGTATTGACCACCATTTGTTGTGACATATGCATCATTTATTGATGAAGAATGATAGCCTTCCATGAATTTATGTTATTGAGTTATGAAGACTGGTCATTCGTTTACTGTAGCCATCCGTTAACTGATCAACTTTATGATTTAGAGTATCAATAGTTGGTATTGGCAAGGGCATTCTATGTTTGCCAGTTGAGTACTTTTTCTCCTTGACCAGCAAAGTTGACATCTCTTGAGAGTATCTTTTGGCTATATGCTATATTGTCTTTGACGAAGTCTTCTAGCGGAGGGAAATCTTTAGAGTGTATCATCATGATTTGTTTGGGTTTGTCACGTCGTTGATACTAGGCTTTTATTATCTATCCTAGTAGGTCTCAATTAACCTTATGCATTTATAATATCGAAGGTGTCAATCCAAATGGAATTTTGCTAATCACTCAAGATGCAATCAATTAGTTTACAAAACAAGAAGCTAACATGCAGTAACAGGAGAGAGCATAAATGAGCTAAGCATGCAGAGACTAACAAGCAAGCTATTACAACAGAAAACTGGACAAGCTTAAAGATGCAAAAACAATTAGATGAGAAGGGTCCTAAGGATGGAAGTAATTGATGTAGGCAGAGTCACTTAGTCTATAGGGTGTTTAACATACCACAATCTAGTTATCCCTAGATAATGAAATATAGCTTAGCTAATCCAATCTCTTGACAGAAGCTACTCAGACTCAATCACTTCTAAACCTAACTCTCGCTAGAGAAATATGATCAAGCAAGCATTACAAACAAGTTCATTCACGTCAAAAAACATCCTAGACATCTAATCTCTTAGGCTAGGAATGTAAGTGTCTAGCACTAGCTTGTGCAGACATTTCATCAAACACTTGGTAGGTGTTGAAATGTCTAAGACTTAGTTCCAATTGAACAGAGAGAAACTAGCAAATCAAACTCTAGTCCAAAAGGGAAACACATAAATTCAAGCTTAAAAACCCTATATACTAAGATTCTCCACCTAAACTATCCCATCCTCAAGAACCCTAATTCACTACTCAAGAACAATCATCATCAAAAAACCCATACATCATTAAAACAAGCATGATTAGATAGATAATGATGAGATAAACAACTTTGTAGAAGAAATCAAATGCAAAAACTGAATATATTAAGAGAAATTTTGATTACAAAATCAGAAAATGTTTTGGTGGCTACATATAAACCCTAGGATAAAAGCAATCTCCTCTGAGTAAAGGCTTAAAAGTCTATTTATAACAAAACATAGGAAGCCCTCAAACATAAAACGACAAGATAAATAAGCAGTTCAGGGACGCCTCTTGGATACACCGGTCGAGACGCGTTTACGACGTCCGATCGAGTGGGCAATATCTATGACCATCTTGGATGCTCGATCGAGTCGCAAAACTTGTTCTTCTGCTGGTTGTCTTTCTCCCATTCGATCGATGCGTCCTAGCTGTACTCCTTATTGTGTTCGGTCGAGTCGCGGCTGCGTGATACACATCTTGATCAAGTTGTGTCTAGATGATACTTAGGAGTCACCTCCTGGGACTTCTTGATTGAGTTGTGTCTTAAGGGTGCTCAGGAATCGCCTCATGGGACATCTTGATCGAATCTTGTTTTGAGGGTGCTCAGGAATCACGTCCTTGGACGTCTTGATCGAGTCCTTGAGGATGCTCAGGAATCGCCTCTTGGGACGTCTTGATCGAGTCGCGTCTTGAGGATTCTCAGGAATCACCTCTTGGGACGTCTCTGATTGGCTTGGAACAACCAGCATTAGAAAGATAACTCCATTTCCTACAACTTTGATGATGACGTCGGAAGCTGAATCCCAACAGAAGATTTTCATTTGACTCGATCAAATAGGTGGAAGGACTTCTAAGTCGGGTCGCTGGGTAGCGCAGATCGAGTTGTTGGTCATCCATGACTTCAAGTCGAGTTGTTGGACTGCTTTCCTGCTCCTTGTTTGCTTTTGATGGTTTTCACATCTCCTGAACACCTAAAATAACTCCAATATGCAAGATGCATGCGAGACCAATGCAAAGACTACCTAGATATGCATATTATACAAAAGAGACTAAAAACAATGCAAAACAATGAGTTTAGATAGCAAAATGAATGAAAAATGAACGATGAAAGAATGTAAAATATATACATATCATTCATTCTGAATATCGGACAATAAAGTCATATTTTCCATCATCAAGTGGGCCGACAGTGGGATCTCCCTAAGATATCTTTTGTAAAGAGGATCTTTCTTCTTTCGCCTTCTTTGATATGTCTCATCGTTAGATTCATAGTCTGTTACAGTACATGCAATACATGAACACACCTCAAAATATTGATGGCTATTCTCATCCATAAAAGGATAAACAATTGTTCTGTCTTGACCAAAAGAGAGTGGTTGAGGTATCTGCCGCTTTTTTCAACCATGAAATTTGTGTTCATCAATTTGGATGGCAAACTGGGTGAACAATTGCCTTCAGAATGATGATGATCTTGGTTTCTCGAACTTGAATTCAGTTGTACCATCATGTTAGAAATGAAAGCTAACTCCACATGATTGGACAGAAGATTGAGTCGCCTGATGCATTTTTTCGTAGCATGTAACCCATGATTCTGGTAACCAATGACACAGTCGTAGTTCTTCATGAGAAATTTGTCAAGGAATCTGAATGGAGTTAGGTGATTGAGACGCAGTTGTAATTTTGAGATACAGAGCTTCATCATATAAGGGTAAAACAATATCAAAAGCATGATCCTGGATTATATAGATAATTTGATGGTGTAAGGTTGCTACAACACTTTTTTCTTGCATTGGTGCACCAACGAGTTGTAGTTGAAACTTAATCATCTTCAGTAGATTTGGATCTTTTAGAGAAACATTAAAATTTGGAAACAGCGTTATAAAAACAGTTCATGCATTTAATGTTGTCTGAACCGTTCCGATGCAAGCTTGTTGGTATAATTTGAGTCTTGAATCTACCAAAGCTATGCGTGCTACAACTGGTAGTCCTTTTCGAGCGTGTAAGGTTAGACCGATTAGTACAATCCCAAAGTGGAGATGAGTGTATCCTTGTTGTTGCTATAGCCGGAGTAAATTTTCAAGAATATTGAGTGAGATGAATTTTTCTTCTTCAGTGGCTGGGACTTTGGCATGATGAAAATTTGCTGGACTGGAAATACTCCATGACTTTTCGTGATGAGGACGGTTGAATGAGCTCATGTACACTTCTGATCGAAAAAGCACTAGGCTTTTTGGCAAATATTCATACGGATTTATAAGTGGAAGGATTGTTTGAAGAAGTTGATATCTTGAAACATATTTGATTTCATAAAGAGAAATTATATTAGAGGATTAAGAACAATTTTTTCTTTTTGGTAAAGTAGAAATTGCGAGAGAATCGGTAGCCGAAAGATTTGAGGTAGACATGAGAAATGGAAGAATGTTTTCCAGAACATTCAAAACAATTAGCCACAAACATATGCATAGAGGATGATAATTGAATTGTCTAATAGAAATTCAAGTTTAGGTACCAGATCATTGTCATCGATTATATCTAATCTTACTTGGTAAATTCATAATTGGATATGTTTTCCCTCCCAAATCTCTACTTTTGTGAAGATTGCATGATTTCTTAAAACAATCACTACAAATTTAAACTTAATTTAAATTTAATTTTCTCCCATATAAAACTTAAATACATTTTCATGATAATTTAAAAATCAGTTTTTTGTTTAGCCCAACATGTCTCTCCAGTCTCAACTCTAAACATCAACCTTTCTTTATAAACCAATGTTTGTTTTTGTAAGTGAGACTTCTTATTTGAAAATGCTATATGCTGTAAATTTTAGGAGTACTATTGACTATTGAGAACAACAAAATTTGAAGAGTGACTCACAATAAATATCATACAACCCCTAATTTTTTTCTAATACAACCCCTAATTTTTTTCTTTCTTCCCTTTATTTTTTTGTTGTCAAAAGGCATCACATAACTTATATAGTCCAAAGATTTATCGAAGATAAAACACTACTAAAATACCAAAAAAAAAAAAAAAAATTAGAGCAAAAATCATTTCTGTAATGATGACGATGTCCCGTGGGATGCTAAGCCTGATGCTGTCCACTAGGAGGATACGCCGGTGGAGGAACCGAGGTAAGTCCGGCAGGATTATGCCCGTAACCATGTCCCATGACAGGGACAGGAGCCGATACAGGCGCAGGCTGAGCCACATGCGTACCATGAGTAACGTGGTAGTGAGATTGCTTAGCTATAAGCTTGTCTTCAGCATGAGCCGCTTTAGCCATATGCATATCCATATTAGCCTCTGCTTCTTTCACCTTTCTCCTCTGATGCGCTATCTCTTTTTCCTCTTTCGTCCTTGCCATCGCCTGCTCCGCCTATATCATCATCATTATTAATACATATATTAATCAAACATTAGTACGTAAATAGTCCGATATAACCACACAAAACACATTGTTAATACTCGATTAGAACCTTCTCATCGGCTTTTGCTTGACATATCACCATCTTCTCCTTGGCAGTACTAGCCATATCGCTTATCTTCTGTTTCACCGATTTCATTCTTTTTTTTTTTTTTTTTTTTTTTTTTTTTTTTTTTTTTTTTTTTTAATTACAATTGATCGAATGATTCTTGTTTGTTTTAAATAAAGAAAAAAAAAGAAAAAAAAACGTATCAATTGCTTACTCGGTTCAAATGGCCACGTGTTATAACTCTGGCCACGTGTCCTGGTTCGATTCTCGGGCGTCTATTTAAGGTGCCACGCACGTATAAACGCTTGATCACATGCACCGTAAACCGGATTGGTTTAGGCTTCGATGATTATTGAATTTTAGTAAACCGGTTTATGATTTTGGAAGCGAAGGTTGGTACTCCCTTATCTTCTTCTTCTTCTTTCTTCTTTCTTCTTCAACCCTTTGGACTAGTAAAGCCGCGAAATCCAAAATCTCCCCAAAACCAATGGCTCTGGTTTTGCCCTGTACATTTTGTACTTCGCTTCAACGGAAGACAATTCCGATCAATCGGCGATGTTCTCCGAAACTCCGGCGAGGAGCTACGGCTACGACGTGTGAGTTCCGGATTCCTGTAGAAGTTTCCACTCCATCAGATAGAGGATCGTTGTCTGTTCCTTCTCATAAGGTCACTGTTCACGATCGACAACGAGGAGTGGTTCACGAGTTTGAGGTTCCAGAGGTGAGAGTATTGCTTGTCTTTTTGTTGCTTTAATCTCGCTGATTGGTTCGCTACACAATCGAATCCCTAAAATAGGAAGATGTAATTTTGAGAATGTTCGTAGCTTGGATTAGTAGTTATACTTGGAGATGAATGAATGCTTTAGATTTGCGCCTTATTGTAGTCACAAATTCCTATACATTAACGCCAAACGCAATGTATGTTCTGGAGTGTAGAGATCCCCAAGTAGTGTGTGGATTCAAACTTCCTTGATATGTTTTGAGCAGTTTCTTTCTGGCTAATCTAAATTAGATTCTACTTAGGTTCAGTTGCTCACTTTCTTCGATTTTCCATTGTTCAAAAATGCTGCGTAAGAGCGGAGGAAAGTAGAACTAAATCGATATAAATCAGCTCTGGACATATGGTTATTTGAGATAATACACCTTTGTTGATACATGGAAATCTATTTTGAAATGCAGGACCAGTACATATTGCACTCAGCTGAATCTCAGAACATTACTCTTCCCTTTGCCTGCAGACATGGTACTGTGCTATTGTCATTGACCTGTTTCATTAATCTTCTACAGTGTGTATATGTTTCCTTGTAGTCGACATTTTTCCCATGGTTTGAAAAAGTTTAAAGGTAATGTAGATGATTAGGATAAGTCAATCACTAATGGAGTTATGTTAGAGCTATATGCATGATATTTGTTCCTGTGAGATTTATACTTGGTGAAGTATGCTTTGGCTAAGCGCTCAACTTAGTTATACGGTTCGTCCACGATTTGAGATTTTGCAATCTTACGTGGCCAGGTTGCTGTACTAGTTGTGCCGTACGTGTTAAATCTGGAGAGCTAAGGCAGCCACAAGCATTGGGAATATCAGCTGAACTGAAGTCCCAGGTAATATCCCTTTTCCTTAAAGCTAGCTAGAGACACGAGTAGGCTGGAATTACGTAGACACTTTGTGTTGGTGAGAGTATGTGTCTGTGAAAACTAGGACCAACTGTTATTGAGTCAATGAAAACAATGCAATTCTTATGCTTTAAACAATTACTGAATTGTAAGGTTGCATTCCACTAAGTGAACATCTTTGCTTTACATTATTATACAGTTTCGAAGACTTATCTTACTGTTAGCGTTTAGGCAAATGTGTAATGTATTATAGGTGGAACAAGCTCTTCTTCTTACTAAAAAATAATTATATTGAAGTACAGGTTTAAGGTGATAATAGGTGTCCTAATCCTTTAGAGTAATTTTGGTTCTTAGACCTTCATTTCAAGGTTATCTTGCATTTAAGTCGTGTGGCTTATACATGCAGGGGTATGCGCTTCTTTGTGTGGGTTTCCCTACATCTGACCTTGAAGTAGAAACACAAGACGAGGACGAGGTAGCTTATTATAAGAATTACTCTTCTGAGAATCTTAGAACTGCTACAACAGGTCTTGTATTCTCTCATTTCATTATAGTTATACAGTTCTAAATCGTATGGCACACACAGGTCTACTGGCTACAGTTTGGAAGATACTTCGCTCGTGGACCAATTGTAAGTTCTCAGAACAAGAAAAATAACTTTGGTTTTTCTCGTTCCAAGTCTTCTAAATCAGTCAATCACCAAATGGCGTAGTGTATCTCGATAAATCGATAGATAGATTTAAAGCTGTTAACTGGATCACTAGGACTAGTAATGGATTTGATGTTGTCAAAAAGATCAATCTTTAACATTATTATTGTGAGGTTTCAAAATGAGTTAAAGTTCTTTTAGTTTGCATTAGCATTGGTCTTTTAACAGATTTATCAATGTTACACTGCAGGAAAGAGACGATTACGCCCTTGAACTCGCCATGGGAGACGAATAGAAACAAAAAAGAAGCATGTAAAGTCGCAAAACTTTTTTTTATTAGAAGTGACTAGTGAGTGTTACTTTCTTAGTCCTGAATCTCGTTGTGCATCCTCGTAACTCGTAGTCTCTTAAATGAACTTATTGATATTCCAATAAAAGGTCCCAACAATTCATCATTTAGTGGAGAAGAAAAAACTTATGAACCTTTGCACCAGTAACTCCAAATTCAAGCATAGTTTTTGTTTGCATATCCATAGACTCTAGTTAACTGGTAACTGGTAAGTGGTAACCCTTGGTCCTAAGTAATGGTCAATAATTCAAGTATTGGATGTGGGATACACAATTGCACATTTTGTGGTCCATTGTGAGAAGGAAAGGCAATGCTTTTGTGACCGTAAGAGAGATGATGATGATGATAACAATGTGGGCATATATGAAATGCTTTTTGGTATATGATTCTTTTGTTCCTTTGTTATCTACCGAACTCCTTTATTATTTACTAAGAAGGTCTAGAACATTGCATAGAATATACCTCTTTGATATTTTCTTAGAATTGGTCTATTTTGACATAACGACACTGAGTTGAAAACCGATTGAAAAACACTCACCAACCTTTTCTGACATGTCTGTGATGATATGTTCCTGTCTCAACATGTGTGTGCAAAAAAACCCGATAATTTTGGGTTTGATTTTAGTTTGGCAGTTGCTAAAATGCTGTCAGATTTTCAATGGACTACTCTATGTTTTGATGTACTTTTGTTTTTTTTTTTTTGAGTACGATACATTTTCATCTTTGAGTAATTGTGGTCCGTTTTTTTTTTCTTTGTGTTTGCGATTGTTCTGTCTATGTTGTAAAGTTCATTTGCTCTACTTACTTCGTTTTTTTTTTTCTGTGATGAACTTTTTTTTGTCTAAGCTAAACATAATTAATTGTCATTTTCTTCTGTTCTATTATTTGCGTTTCGTGTGTGCAATTTTCATATTATACTATATGATTTTTTTGTATCTAAAAATGTTTTTGTCCCGTTTCACAATAAAATTTCATGTTAGGTTATTTATTTTAAAATAATAACATTGTTTTCGAATTTTAATATAAAAATATATAGAAATTGTTCCTAATGAAAATGAATTAAAAGATGACAGAACAAATTTACATAAAATTTTCCTTTTAATAGTACGTATAGTAGAACTTATTTTTTAATATGAGTGGAAAATTTGGAAATTACTGTCTTTTCTATAATATCTTTTGTTAATATGGGTTATGATTTATTTTACTTTACATTAAAAATGTTTGTAAAATAATCTGTTAGGTTGTGTTATAATGTTACAAATCTTGTTATGGTGTGCCATATTTATATGCTTTGACTAGTATGGAACAAAAGTTTGGATATCATTTACCTTCCAGTATTTGATATGGTGAGAGATTTTTTTTATTTATTTTGGTAAGTGACGTGACACACTGACATGAAATGTCAAATATGTACCCATTGATAGATTTGGCTGCCGAAATTCTTGAATTTTATTTTTACACTTATCCCTTAAGAACTGTTATAGCAATCTATTTTTGGTTAATACAGAATTAATTGACTAGTCAAAGATAGCATTAAAAAAATAAAAGGAAATCAAGAGATATATATCTAAAAAAGTCACATGGACGGATCTTCTTCTTCTACATAGAGCATCAACAGACAGGAAAACGAAAATTTTATCTTATCCTTATTTCAAATCTCCGAGCAAAAATGCTCATATAATATCCCTATTTTATAAATCTTGCCGTGATCAAGAGAAACGAAAAGACATTCGAAAGACACATAGACTAACCCAAAGATCAAATCGTAAGTAAACCCGTGAGTGAGTGAAGTCCACCCCAATTATCCATAGACAGATTAGCGTGTGGAATGATTCTGACTATATTTAGTCATTATCGAGGGGAAAAAAGCCTTTTTGGACTTTGTTTTATTTATTACATCTCCGTCCGTCCTACTGTTTTGTCGTTCCATTTTTTTTTTTTTTTAGTACGAACCGTAACATCTTCTTGTTAGATATATTAAAATCAAATCATTCGTTTTTTTGAATTGACATACACCACAAATTTTCTTGATTTCATGTTATCTTTTTGCATTAACACGTATGTTAAATAATGTTCACTTTTAAATTTGTAATTTTTCTTGGTAAGTTTATTTCAAAATCTATGTAGTAATTTGTAACCAAACATCGTTTGTGCTTGAACAGAAAATAAAATAAAATGTATGGTATTAATTAGCATTTAAGAATCTATTTTCTTCACCATAAAAGTTTAGCTTTTTGATTTATGAACCACTCTTACAAACTGGTGCGAAAAGAAAACCAACTAAAACAAAACAAAGAAACTGAAGATAGATAGATAGATAGATAGATAGATAGATAGATAGATAGATAGATAGATAGATACAAACGGACAAAGAGGCCATATAGTCAGAAAATTTCGACAGATTACATATTATTTTAATTTACTTCTGATTTCAAACTCATAAAACATCACACCGCCGGATTCTTGATCGAAGAGAGATAGATAAAAAGATTTGATTCTTCCTCTATATTGATAGGTTTGGTCCAAGTTTTACCTGTTAAATTTCGCATCACTCGTGCTCGCTGAAGCCTACAAGCATTATCAAAACAATAGCAACCAAAAACAAAAACATTATATAAAGAAGCATTATCATGTAAAAAAAGAAGATAATTTGTTTTGTTTTTTTGGGATAACGAGAGAACTAACCCCAACGGATGTAACAAAGTTACAAACGGCACATTTCACAGATCTTGCTCCATATTGATACATCAGTAACATCCTGCAGTTTCCACAGTTCACGTGTGCCACTTGATTCGCTGAACACACATGCAAGACATTTAGAGTTTAAAAATTACAACATTTTTCATAAGAAACCGAAACCGAAACTAACCTAGACCCACATATATACAAAAGTAGTTTTATTGTTTTATCATAAAAACCAAAAACCAAAACTAAATATTTAATTTTAAAATTTTTTTGAATATAAACAAATATTGTTGAATATTTTTAAATATTTTGTCCTAGTCTGGGTTATAATCTTAACTTAAACCCGTATAATACACATATTGTTGATAAAACGACGACATCTAATAAAAATAACTCGTAAAACTAGTTTTAAAAAGGTTTTTGTTTCTTGTATTCCCCTAAACCACAAACCAAAAAAAAATACACAATCAACAAAAAATAAAATAAAAACTGATTAAACACCAAATATAAAGACCAATATGCATGTATTTATATAACCTTCGAGGGCAAGATTAACAGTGTGACAACAAGAACACTGAACACTTGTAGCTCCACGAATGTACATAAGAAGTGTATGACAACCTGCACACACCAACTGTGCCATCTCCGTTCCTACATTGCCCCAATCAGTTTTTACAAAAAGAAAACTCGAATATCTCTTTTAACCAAACTTTTTTTTATGATCTGACCAATAATTACCCGGCGGAGGAACGGCAGTGACGGCGTTACAGACGGCACAACAGACAGAGGATGCTCCGGCGGGGTACATCAGAAGGTTTCTGCAACCTGAACACACTAACTGGCTCTGCCCACTTGTACTACCTACAAATCTCAAATTGTTTATGTCCTTTTTTGGCCAAAATAAATATAAATTAATGGAGTTATAAACACATGTGGAATAAATAAATGGGTTCCTGGGAAAATAATTGAACAAAAAAAAAATCAATCTCTATTAAAAAATTGTTAAAGAAACTGAAAACAGAGGATCTTTTTCATATAATATAAATATTTTACCATTTGCCGGCGGAGGAGTGTACGACGGCGCCATCGCCGGAGCTGGAGGTGTTGGATATGGTGCAAGGGGGACTGGCATTATTAACTCCAAGAATGATGATTGCAAAAAATATTTTTGATAAATCTCTTCTCTCTATATATATTATATAATAATGGATTCTCTCTTTGTTGATGTTTTTAGTGACTCAGAAGAAGAAGACACATCTCATCTTATTATGTTCTTCACTTCTTCTCCCAATTCCTCACTTTCATCATCTAAATACAAAGCACAATCAAGTAAGAAAATTATATCTAACAATTAGGAGAAAGATATCTTTAGTTATTTTCAAAAAGGAAAATAAATCTTAGCTATTATGAAAAAAAATGAAGATAAGTCTTCACTATTTATAAAAGGAAAGGAAAAAAACAATTCAATGCTTGAAACTTAAGAAACATGTGAAGGACTACTTTTTTGGGGTTGGTCACACCATCGCCATGAAGCTCTTTGACTAGAGAGAGTGTGGAATTCTCGTTTATTATGTTTTTGCAATTACATAACGTTTGGTTGTGTATGTTTTTGTATGTATATGTGTAATGATGTATTGGGGAGTTACGGGAAAAAGGAATGTGAATTGCAGAAACTTTTGTGTATTATTATTATGTGAGAAGAGGAGTGGGGCAAACACACCCCCCCCCCCTCTCTTGCAACTTGCCTTTATCAATTTAGATAGAGAGTATATAAATGAAAACATAAAACTTTCTATTAAAAAACAAAAAAAAAAAGAGAAAAATAACCAATTTATGTAAAGAGGCAACTTTTTAGAGAAAATGAGAATTTTTCTTGTAAAATTCTAACTTTTCCTTATAAATAACCAATTTGGAACTCAGAAATATATAAAACAAATAATCGGTTGGAGTTTAGTCTAATTGAAAGTTAAATTTCCATCGTTCCGCAAAAATTGGGATACAGACATGTCCGTTAGTAACATATTATAATATATATAAATATGGTTGTTAATGATTAATTTAATATATCAAAATTTTGACCGATCGTCGACAAAAATTTAAGTGCAGAAGTTAACCTTTCACTTTTCCGCAAAAGTTGAGAAAATATATGTCCATACTAACGGACCTAACGTAAATTCTGATCGATGGTTGGCAAAAAACTAAACACAAAAGTTAAATTTCCATCTTTCCGCAAAAATTGGGATACAGGCATGTCCGTTAGTAACATATTATAAATATGTTCTTTAATGATTAAATTAATATATCAAAGTTCCGATCGATTGTTGACAAATATTTAAGTGCAGAAGTTAACCTTTCACTTTTTCCGCAAAAGTTGAGAAAATACACATGTCTGTTGACAACATATATAACGTAAATTCCGATAGATGGCTGGCAAAAAGCTAAGCAAGAAAGTTAGACTTCCATCTTTCCGCAAAAATTGGGACATAAACGTATCTGTTTGTAATATATTATAAAGTATAAATATTTGTTCATTAAAGATTAATTTAACAGTAAAACCTCTATAAAATAACACTTGATAAATTAATAATCACTATAAATTAATAAATTATTTTCATCCCTAATTGGGACATAATTCGATAAAATAATAAAATAATAATCTTTTAGAAAATTCTATGTAAACATATAGTCCCATCATTATCATAAAGTAATAATTATATAAACTAAAATATATATATATATGTATATATCTAGGAAATGTAGTTAAATATAATTTTAATAGTGTTGTATGTTTACTTTTGAATATTTAATCTTGATGAAACTCATCTCCAACATTTGTAAAGAACTATAAAAAAAATTATGTAAAATATAAAAGCATAAAAAACTATAAATAAAGAAAATTCTAAAGAAATATGAATTAGAACAAAAAAATATAGTTTAAAATAAAAAAAAATTCAAAACTATGATTAGAGAAATCTCTTTATAATTTAATATTTTATTAATTTCCCGAGAAATTAAAACTTTTATAAATTAATAAAATTTCAAGATCCTAACATTATTAATTTATAGAGGTTTTACTGTATACATAAAATCCAATCAATCATTGACAAAAAATTAATTGTGCAAGTTATAATCTTTCACTTCTCTGCAAAAATTGGAAAAATATTCATGTCCGTTGGAAACATATTTAACGTAAACGTCAATCAAATTCAATATTTTTCACTATCAAATTCAATATATTCTCACTGTCAAATTCAATACATTTTTAACATTTTTGCATTAAAAAAATAGGTATGGTAAGGTTAAACCTCAGAAAAAAATATATATGCAATTAATCCAAATTACTACGGGCGAGGCTAGGCAACAAATAAAATACTCCCTCCGTTTTATAATATAGGATGTTTAGAGAAGTATTTTTGTTTCATAATATAGAATGATTACAACTTTATATGCAAATTTTTGATTAATTTTATATTTTATATTATGCAGTCTTGTTTATAATTGGTTAAACTTTGTAAAAATAATTATTCCCGTGTTTTAACTAAAACATCATATATTTTGAAACGGAGGAGTAAAACTTACCATGGGCCATGCACACAGGAAATTCAGTTACCCAATCAGTGGAAACTTAGTTTTCTCTCACTTTTGTTTTACCAAACCTACAATTAATTGTTTGGCAGTTCATTCAATTCAATCTTTTATTATTATTCTATAGGCTAAATCATAAAAGTGAACTTTTATATGAAAATGCAGTGGGTAAGGGTAACAATAAGTGTGATTATTTGGTTGGATATCATATCAAGTTTTGGTTTGCCAATGTTTGTTTACTTATTCGATGGGGCCAATTTGTTTATGCTTCTTTTTTTCTAAAAACCCATTTTTTATATTCTTCTTTTATTATCTTGTTATGTCAAGTACACTTCACATGTGACATGGTGTGAGTCACGAACTCACGATCTCCATCGTAAAACCTTCCTTTGTTTTGTTATGGAATGTATATAATATTGTAATAATGATGATTTCTATTCTAATTGGTTAAGTAACGAAGGTGCAATAGAAAATAGAATCTAAAATCAAAAGAAAGGCAGAGTTCATAACCTTTTTTTTAGGGGGTAGATCATGTAAGTATCATTAAGGAATAACATGTCGAGATTTTACAAAAGTTATAGACCTATACTGTACTTTACTATCTTGCCATAAAAATAAATTAAAAACAAGGAAGCATAATCATTATGACCAGTTGGATCAAGTTTGTGAATCTTCGTCGGGTCCTTTTAGCTGTTTTTAGTTCGTAACCTAAAAATAAGAATTGTCCACAATCGGTTTGGTGATCAAGTTGATAGGTTAGCTAGATTCGTAGGAGAAACTTCTCTACCAATGGCATGGGTTTACATTTTTTTGTAAACCCAAGCTATATAAAAAGAAATGACAAACTTTTGGATCAACCATTAACATCCAAAAGTTTCCCTGATTTAGAAAAGAAAGAAAATATGAAAGTTTGAAGAATGTTGTGAATAAGAAAAGGAAACACTATTCCGTTCAATACCATTATATATATGAAAACAAATGCTCTTATTCAAAAAGGAGGCAATATATATGGGTGTGTAGATATGTGACAAAATGGTCGACTTTATGGGTGGGAACAAGAGATTTTGAGGTCACAGTGGAAAATCCAAACATCTTGTCCAAAGAAATTGTAAAAGACACTTCAACAGAAGATGCCATTTCCAGAAGCAAGCATACATGTATGTATAATATTTATCAATATCTCATTCCATCATGACCACCAAGCCAATGCATGTATGTATGCATCTATGTATATGTGTATGGTATTTGGAGGAATGGGAGGAGAGAAAGAATAAAAGGACAAAAGGAAAGAGTTAGATTAGAACATTTTGGACATTGACGTCTCTAAGAGACGCTTGGATAGCCATCAAAGTGCGGCTATGGAGTTGTCCACGTCTTACTCCAAACTGTGATGGCTCAGCTTAAGAAGATGCATACAAAAGCCTTTTTTGTTTTCATTCGTTTTTTTTTATATAAAGATGAGAATGTGGTAAATTCTATAAAATATAACATAATCATACAGAATAATCACAAAAGGAAGAAACCCACTATATATTTGTTCATATAATGGTACCCCAATTCCGAACTCCTAACTACAAAATAAACATATGCTAATTTAACGAAAACGAAAAAAATCTATAAAAATACGCACACAGTTAATCATCCAAACGAACAACATCATCAAATTACAGCGCCTCTTGCCGAGCTATGGGGAGTGTATTGGTATATGTTCTAAATATTGGTATATGTTCAGCGCTTCTTGCTGAGCTATGAAGAGTGTATTATGGTTTGTACATCGCTTGGGAGAAGAAGGAGACGTGTGTGGAGGTGGAGATAGACTCACAGTTAGTGGTGGGTTTTTTACGGACAGGGATCAGTGATTCACATCCGCTGTCTTTTCTAATATGGTTGTACTACGGCTTCATTTGAAGGGACTGGATAGTCCGTCTTTCTGTATAGGGAGGCTAACCATCTTGCCGATGGGTTGGCAAAATGTGTTTTTTCCTTACCTTTGGGCTTTCCTAGTTTAGAGTCTTGTCCTGAAACTCTGAATTATATTCTCTTAGAGGATGTAAATTGGATTGTTGTCCATTGTCGAGTTCGATTGTAGTTATTTTTATGTTTTGAATAAAAGTTGGAGACGGTGTCTCCCCTCACTTACAAAAAAAAACATCAACAAATTAAAAAAAAATATGATTTACTAAAAGCAATTCGTAGAAAATATATTTTATTTTTAATCTACGAAATTTTGACGAAAACTTGAATTAGTAAAAATTAGTAGGAAGTTATTATAATCAAGAAATCCCAACACCAACACCATGAAGGTGTCATATATATACGATCCCATTTCTTGTCAAACCTAATTTTTAAAACATCTATTCCATTCCATAAATTAGGGTTTTTAGATTATAGATAAACATCAAAGGGACACGAGACATGTAATCTATATTATGAAAGATGGTCAACTCTCTCCATTTGAGTAACACATCAGCAGTGGAGAGAGTGTCACTTATCTCATTAAAAGCAAACAAACCTAAACTTAAAGGAATATGAAACATCTTTCATGTTTTTTTTTTTATATATATCACAAACAGTTTCAATACTTACATAAGAAATTTAGAGAGGATTAGAACATGTCCCAAAAAAATAGATGCATCACCAAAAGACAAAAGACATCGGGAGTGAATCAAAGCACCACTTCTTCCTCTTGGCGTAAACTATTAATGTATTGGCATATGGTTTAAGCGTTACAAATTTGTCAATAGTTTGAAAAGTTACAGTAGTGATAGAGATATTGGTTAATATTGTAAAGAAATTTATGAAAGTTTGTCTCTAAAGAAATAAATTTTTATATATAAAGAAGATTGGAGTTTTGTTCACTATCAAATGGAAGATATTTGAATAAAACTGTAGAATGTTGGTTTAGAAAAATACAGAGAAAAAGAGAAAGATAGTTGAATAAATTCATGACTGTTGGTTTTCCTATTTTAATATTTCGAAGTTGTCAAAAAAAAAACTGAATAAAATTCTTATTAAAAACCAAATTCTAGAGTTATATTAAAAAAATTGAAGAGCTGGCATGAAAAGAAGATGTCTATCTTAATTATATCTATTAAAGAGTTTAGTCAATCTACAATTCTTGATAAACAGAAAATGTTAGTGTTTCATAGTATTTAATTGAGAAGCTTAAGTATAAATATATCTAAATACTTAAGCTCTATTTTCGAATGAATGTAAAATTTATTCAACCAAAAAACTCTTTGTTACAAAATATGCATCTTTAGATCAAGCTTTCATTTAAATTTTTTTCTTTTGAAGTTTTAAACAAGAATTGTAGAATGTTTAAGTCTCTCTAGACAAAGTTGTTCATGCATGTATCTAATAATTTAATTACAAAATGAGAAAACCTATGTAAAGTATTAAAACAATCAATGTCAAATTATATTTTTCAAGATTTTCATAATTAAATAAAACAAAGATAAACTCTACATAAGAAACAAATTAGTAGTAAATTAAATTGTTTAAAAAACGGTAAACCATAAAGCCCGCACTATGGGCACGGGTATTCATCTAGTAATAATAAAAGACTAAAAACTGAACCTTATTAACCAAAATGAATCTTTGAATCCAAACCAAACGGAGATTTGCTTTTTAAACAGTTGGTTTGAACCCAATTTTTTTTTTTTTCGTAACGGTATTAATACAATATATGTTAATATAACATGCCTAAAATATATCAGCTAAGTCATTAAATTTGTATCTTTTTTTTCGTCTAAATAAGATTTTATTAACTTATGTAATCAGTACAAAGTTGGGTTTTAGCCACAAAGGCTAGGATACAGAATCAGAATAAAAGATAGTAGCAGTACAACCATATTTTGCTAGACAGTGAGCAGCTTCGTTATAAGTTCGTTTTGTAAATGAGTACATCACAGACTTAAACTTTGAAGACCAAAAGTGAATATCCTGTTTGATAAGGCGACAGTAGAAGCCGATCCATTGATAATGTTTATAAGAGTTTGAAAATCTCCTTCAAAACACACACTTATGTATCATTGTTGAATAGCCATCAAAAGAGCTTTTGTTTCAGCTTCTAGGGGGGGGGTTAAAACAAAGCCTAAGCGGCTGATCCCCAAGTTATTGCTTTGCCGTAGTCGTCTCTTAATATCCATCCACCTGTTGATTGTAGAGTTGTAGTATATATATATATATATATATATATTTGTATATATATATATTTTTGAAGTATATTTTGGTTCTATCATTTTATTTGTAATTATTTAAGAACTTAATTACAAAGTTAATCCCTTAAAAACTTCCAAAAATAGTATTATTTCAGATTTTGTTTCCTAAATATTTTACATTCCATTCCAACTAAAAAATTATAACAAAATTAATATAGAAACAAAAACTATGATATATTTAACCACACATTCTATTTTTATTGAACATATATATATTCTATCACTATATCCTTTGCAAACAAAGAAAACAAAAATTTGATTCCTATTTTGTTTTTCAAAACCTCTGAGCTTTGATTCTTAACATAAGAAGAATTTCGATTCACATTTATTTAAATATTATAATTAATATATATAAACTTAATAAAATTTTAAAATATTATGAATATGTAAAATTCATAAAATTTTAAAATACTAAATAATATAATTATATAATAGATGAGTTATAAAGAAGACATGTTGGAATTAATAAAATATTATTAAATTTGTGTTAATGCGGGTTAAATCCTCATTTTATTATTTGCTAAAACTATTAATCTTAGAATATTTGACAGATAAAATTAAGTTGATTTAACTAAGATTGTGTAAAATAATTAAATCACTAGAAAAAAATATGACTTAATCATAGCGTATAAATGACTTATTATGTATATAGATCCCTTATTTTTTTGTTATAATAATTAGAAATCAAAATAAAAAATACTAAACAAAACAAGCTAAATATAACAAACAAATGGTCATGAAGTATATTGCAGTTAAAAATTAATATAAACATTTAGCCGCACAAACGGTCGAAAAATTTAGTTATTCCTCTATTTGTAAATCATCCAATATTTAACAAACACACACAATATAAAACATAAATAATAATAAAAATTATATTCACACGGTGTACATAGGGTTAAAACTTCAAATCTAGTCTATATTAATATTTTTGAAGTACATTTTGTGTTCTACTCTTTAAGTTATACTTATTTACAAAGTTAATTCCTACAAAATTACACAAAATAATAACTAAAATATGGAAATTTAAAATCGAGTAATTAATTAAGGACAATACTTGGGTTCACTCCTAGAGGTGAACCTCTTTATTCACCCCATTATAAAATAAGGAAACAAAATTTGTATAAAATCATTGTAAAATAAAAAAACCTACACCGCTTTTTTATAAACTAAACAAGTATATGATTTCGTTCTAATTGTTAAATCTAACCCCTAACCACCTCATTTGTAAACCCAAACCGATATATAATTTTGTTATAATTGTAAAATCTAAACCGTAAACCACCTTATTAGTAAACCCAAACCGACATATAATTTCTAACTAATTGGAAAATCCAAACCCTAACAACCTTATTTGTAAACTCAAACCGACATATAATTTTGTTGTAATTGTAAAATCTAAACTCTAACTACCTCATTTGTAAACCCAAACCGACATATAATTTCGTTTTAATTGTAAAATCTAAACTCTAATTCTCATAAATTAATCTAAACCGATATATAATCTCGTTTAATTGTAAAATCTAAACCAAGCTAATATTTAACATTCCTTATATAAATGTATACATAATTTATTTCCTTAATTTTTTTTTTATTTTTAATTTAATTTTGATTTATTTTTTAAATGAAATATTAGATAAAACATTCTGATTGGTTGAGAGGAGAGGGGTGAATACAAAGGTTCACCCTTCGGGTTGAAGGTAATTATTTTTCCTCAATTAATATGTCTATAAAATTGTTACACTAATTTGATTCCTAAAATATCTCTTCAAACTTAATTTCAATTTTCCTAAATCAATTTTTGTTTATGCTTATACAATCTTTACATTTAACATAATATTCCTAAATTGATATCTTATAATATCTCCACTTCATTGCTATTTTTCTTTATCGATTTAAATCTTACAAACATTTCTTATACCTTATAAATACAGTAGAACCTCTATAAATTAATACTCGGTAAATTAATAACTTCTATAAATTAATAAATTTCTCGGGTCCCAAGTTGGGACTAGTGTAATTTTGGACATTATTCGATAAAATAATAAATTAATAACTTTTTTAAAAATCCCATGTAAAAATATGGTCCCATCAATATCATAAATTAATAATCAAATAAACTAGTATATATATATAAGAATATTTAGTGAAATATGAATATATTATTGTTTGTTTGTTCTTGAATTTGCATTTTTGTTGGAGAGCATCTCTAATCTTTCTGACTGCATCAAAAACTTCTGGTGTTGTCTTCTCAAATCGCATCCAAAAATTGTAGAGAGTTCTTGACGCGATAATTGCTTCCTTATGTGTAACTGGTTCTAAAGGTATCGTTATATCTTCTTCAACTTCATCATCACCTTGAAAAATAGTAGCAGCAAATTCTTCTAAACTCTGAATTTCTGATAAAAAATCCTCTTCATAAATTAACATTTTATTAATTTATCGATAAATTAAAACCTCTATAAATTAATAAAATTTCACGGTCCCGACCTTATTAATTTATAGAGGTTCTACTGTAGTTTAAAATACTAAATAGGTTATATGGCGGGACGAGTTATTAGACTTGACGGTCTAAATTAACATTAGTATAAATTTAAAATATTATTAATTCGATGTTAAAATACGGGTTAAATTCTCATTTAATTATTTGATCAACACTACAAATATTAGAATATTAGACATATCAAATCAAGATAATTTAACTAAATTCTGTAAAACAATTAAATCATTAACAAAAAAAATTCTTAATTATCATTTATACCAATAATAAACAATCCAAATACAACTTAACTAAATATAACACACTAATAGAAGTTAAAATTCTATTATATTAAAAAAATTGTCCTGCAGGTTAAAAATCTAGTACTTTGTACATAAGTTTTTTCTAACAAAAAGACGAACCAAATCAAAACCAAAATAAAACTAAACCAAACAGGCCAAATTTGCAAAAACATTTACTTGTTTCCATTCTTAAGAACCGATAATACCTAACCGAAACCAAACAAATTGACCGGATCTCTCTCCACCCATGCGACTATCTATCAAAAAGACCAAAATAAAGTTCGTATCATGTAAATGGGCCCAAAGCCCATAAATATATTCTCTGGCGCCGCCGGAAATGGAAGAAACCGAAACCAAAGTTTATCTCTCTCTCTCTCTCATAACTTTTTCGCCGAAACTCATATTCTCAGCCGAGAACAAAAAATTCAGCCATCACCGATCAGTGAGTAATTCGTCCCATCTCTTTGCTCGAATCATTTTTCTTCGATGCCCATTTCTTCTTATCATTTTTTTTAATTTTTGTTTGGGGTAAAGTTTCAATTTTTATTTCCATCCTTTTCTGTTTTGGTATATATAAATATATTCAGAAATGGGTTGTACTGTGAGGGAGAAGCATGTGAAACCGAGCCGTAGGATCCGACCCGTTGCCTTTAGATCCGACCCGCCTGTATGTTTGATCGAGAGGATTGCTCTGTCGAAATCAATCGTCGAGTCAAGTCTCAAAAACCTTGTTTATCATCCAGGTCTTACTGATTCTGGCTCTGTTGTTAATTCGTCGAGCCCTAGCGAGTGGGGTTATTGTACTGAGGATCATTTGGAAGAGATATTGCTTAAACATTTGGAGTTTTTCTATAACCAAGCTGTTTCCAAGCTTCTTGACTTGGGTTACGAGGAAGGTGTCGCGGTTAAGGCGGTTTTGAGTAATGGTCACTGCTATGGTGAGTTGGATGTTTTGACGAACATAGTGAATAATTCATTGTCTTATCTGAATACCACTGGTGGTGAAGTTGAGGATCGATCAGAGACTGATTTTACTGATTTGAGAGATTTGGAGGAGTATTCGCTTGCTGGTATGATTTACTTGCTGCAACAAGTTAAGCCTAATTTGAGTAAAGGTGATGCAATGTGGTGTTTGTTAATGAGTGAGCTCCACGTTGGTAGGGCGAGTACTATGGATATCCCAGCTCCAGGGAATAGGGCTAGTTGTTGTTGTACTAGTACTAAGGATGATGATAGCAATAAAGATGTTGGTGTTGGTAGTACTAGTTTAGATATCGCTGGTTTCATGGCGCCAGCATTGTGTCGTTTCCATGGAGGTTGGGATTTTGGGAACGGGGGAGGGCCTGAGTTTTCTGGTAACGGGTTTTCTACAAGCGGTGCTGCTGAGTTAAAGCTGCAGAGAGAGATTCATTGTCCGAAAAGGTTTAATCTTTCGCCTTCCATGAAGTCCTTGTTGAAGCGGAATGTTGCAGCTTTTGCTGCTGGGTTTCGTGCTAGTATGAAGCAGAAGCAGATTCAGTCTGAAACTTGTGGCGATAGCATATCTCCTGCACGTGTGGAAACTTGTGAGCAGCAGCAGCCACGCAAGTCAGGGAGTGAAGAAAGTGTTGGTTCGGTGTTGGAGAAATTTCGTGATCTGAACCTTGATGATGATAATCTTGAATCGGTGGGTGAGGATGGTAAGGATTGTGTGATAGTCAATCTGCTTCATCAAGTCAAGGATCTCGAGAAGAAATTAAAGGAGAGGAAGGAATGGGCTCACAAGAAGGCAATGCAAGCTGCCCAAAAGGTTAGCGAAGAACTGGCCGACCTTAAGTCACTGAAGAGTGAAAGAGAAGCAATCCAACTGCTGAAAAAGGGGAAAAAAGCTGTTGAAGAATCAATCATGAAAAGATTATCCGACAAGGATTTTGAACTGAAAGAAGTTACTGATCAAATGGACACGGCAAATAAGATAGTAAGAAAGCTTGAGAATCAAAATGCAGAACTCCGAGCAGAGAGGGAGGGTTCCAAATTAAGTGCTTCAGAATCGCTTAAAGCGTGCATGGAAGAAACAAAGAAGGAGAAAAAATGCTTGAAGAAGCTTGTGGCATGGGAGAAGCAGAAACTCAAGTTGCAGGATGAGATTACCGCTGAGAAAGACAAAATCAATGCTCTTTATAGGACTTTAGCTCAGACTACACAGGATGAAAAGGAAATTGAGGTACGCTAGTTCATGTATTATCTTTCTCTATTCCCTGAAAGTTCTCTAGAGTCTAGATTCTTACAAATTTTGATTCTAGAATTGTGTAAAGTACACTTTACTAAGGAAGCCAAAAATGTTTAGACATGTCTCATTTTAGGCATACATCTAGTTGCCAAGCTGGTCCTGTCTTAGATTGTAGTACGCCATACAAGTTCAAGACCTTTCAAGAGGTATAGTCTACTTTTTCTTTAGGGTGGGTGTATGGAACCTGGATTTGATATGGGTATAATCTTACAAAATCAGTTTTGAGTTGTAGAACTCAAGCCAGATGATTTGTTATAATACTGCTAATGTTTCACGGGATAGCTTTTTTTCTCTAAATGGTGGTCCATATATTCTTTCTGTTCCTGGGTGGGTTTTACCTAATTGCGGGGACATTACCTATGTTGCTGCACATTTTGTTCGAAAACTTGCTTTAGATTTTTGCTTGCTTGCTTACTTGGACTGTAGCTGATACATGAAAGATTAATCTGTCGACTTGTTGATATATTTTCGTTCATATGTTATTCACAGGCTAAATGGAGGCAAGAGCAGAAAGCAAAGGAGGAAACTGTGGCTCAAATGGAGGAAGAACAACGCTCGAAAGAAGCAGCTGAGGGTCACAACAAGAGAAAGCTCGAGACTCTACGGTTAAAAATCGAACTAGACTTCCAAAGACACAAAGATGATCACCAAAGACTAGAGCAAGAACTCTCTAGACTCAGAGCCTCTTCAGATACCGACTCAAGCCACTTATCCAATAACGTTTGGAAAGCCGAAAAATCCCAAGGAGAAAACATTGCTAAGCTGCTTGAAGAACTCGATAAACTTGAAGGTACTAATGAGAATGAAGCAAACTATGATCGAGAATGCATCATCTGTATGAAAGATGAAGTCTCTGTGGTGTTCCTTCCTTGTGCGCATCAAGTTGTGTGTG
>NC_025687.1:16230981-16232839 GCF_000633955.1 Camelina sativa | reverse complement strand
AAATCCCAAGGAGAAAACATTGCTAAGCTGCTTGAAGAACTCGATAAACTTGAAGGGACTAATGAGAATGAAGCAAACTATGATCGAGAATGCATCATCTGTATGAAAGATGAAGTCTCTGTGGTGTTCCTTCCTTGTGCGCATCAAGTTGTGTGTGGTAGTTGCAGTGATAGCTTCTTTGCGAGCAACAACAATGGCGGAAGGAAAGTCACTTGTCCTTGTTGTCGAAGTTTGATTCAACAGCGAATCCGTATCTTTGGAGCAACTTCATAACTTCAGTTTTTACTTTTGTAAGTAAAAAAAACAAATGCTTTGAGAGATGCTTATACTCAGCAAAATTTGTTTTGTTTCCGACAAAAGATCCTGCAGGATGTAAAATAACCTTTACAATCGTGATCAGAACTTTTAGAGCTAATCTTATAAAGAATGCTCTTCAATTCGATTTTGGAGAAAAACAAGTACTAAATCGGTATATCATAATACGGTTTTGGTTTTTGTTCGGTTAAAGTGGATTTGGACACTTGTAAGCAAAAACACTGACAACCACAAGTTCGTAAAAACCACAATACCCTTATTTAAATGCTCTGCCTAGTTTTTTTTCTTGTGGGTTTTGTTGTGTGGCCGTTATTTGCAAGAAAAATGGCTTCGTATGCCATCTCAAACACAATTCATACCGTAACCTTGAAGACCTCGAAGAGAATAAGTCCTTACAACGGTCTATTCGGTTGGAACTCCGACAAGAAAACAGACAATATCCGGCTGCCGCAACAACCAGCCTACCACGACGACGTCCAGATTCCTTTCTCTCTTTCGTTGGTAAACAAAACCTTCTTAAAGGGTAAACTCTCAAAACACAAAAATTCATATGCCTTAAGTCTTTTTTGAGATCTGAGTTTGAGTTCTATGCGTGCAAACAATTCATTTAGTGTATGTATATATCTCCTTGATTTTGACTACTAAGACTCATAGTATCCATCTGAAGAAGTATGTCTTATCTATAACTCTTCAAGCTATATAACAATTTTTTTTTTTTTTTTACTAGGAAGAGAACTAAAATGTTGCTACAAGGCAAGTATTGATGGGTTTAGTGCAACGAAGTTCCATGAACGTTGTGACTTCAAAGGTCCATGTGTTATCATAGCTTACGCTAAAGACAAGTCTTTCAAGTTTGGTGGATTTAGCCCAGAAGGTTATAAAAGTACTGACGATTATTACGATACATTTGATGCTTTCCTCTTCTATTGGCTCGACGATTGTGATGACCCAATCGTCCTTCCAAAGATTGGAGGAAGTGGAGCAGCTCTATTTGATTATGCACGCGGAAGGCCTCAATTTGGAGCTGATGGGCTTCTTATAGGACCGCCTTTAGCTCCCGTGATGGGCGGATTTGCGGGTCCGGATACGAACGCAGGGGTTGGCGATTTGAGGATGGCTAAATCAAGATTGGGTTTGTCATATGCTAAGAGGAAAGATGGGGAAGAATCTATCTTCGGAGATGAGAATAAGGTCAGTCTTGATGATGTATTGGTCTTTTGTAACCCCTACATTGCTTCTTTGTATTAAATTACAAAACCAATCGCAACAAATTCCAATAAAAGTATCCAATAATTCATTTTCATTTATGTAATTGTACAACATTGGTTATACATACTTATTAGACCTAAAAGTCTATGAAAAGTGTGTTTATAACTACTAGTTGAAGGTGAAGAGAATCTTGTAGTTCTAAATTTTATAATATGCAACTATATATTTTATCTGTGTATACAGTATACACACAAAAACAAATCTATATATCCTATAAAGAGGATTATAGTTAAATCTTGATCCATGGGAGTGTTTGGTTTTGAGATTCAGTCTA
>NC_025687.1:16208615-16230036 GCF_000633955.1 Camelina sativa | reverse complement strand
GTTTTTTTTCTTGTGGGTTTTGTTGTGTGGCCGTTATTTGCAAGAAAAATGGCTTCGTATGCCATCTCAAACACAATTCATACCGTAACCTTGAAGACCTCGAAGAGAATAAGTCCTTACAACGGTCTATTCGGTTGGAACTCCGACAAGAAAACAGACAATATCCGGCTGCCGCAACAACCAGCCTACCACGACGACGTCCAGATTCCTTTCTCTCTTCCGTTGGTAAACAAAACCTTCTTAAAGGGTAAACTCTCAAAACACAAAATCCATATGCCTTAAGTCTTTTTTGAGATCTGAGTTAGAGTTCTATGCGTGCAAACAATTCATTTGGTGTATGTCCTTGATTTTGACTACTAATTAAGACTCATAGTATATCAATCTGAAGAAGTATGTCTTATCTATAACTCNAATCTTGATCCATGGGAGTGTTTGGTTTTGAGATTCAGTCTAGTGAACTGTATAATGTCTTTTCTTTACTGAAGAATGTGATCGTTCATTACTTCATTGTTCATATGAGCTTCTGAATGATAATCGAGCATGAACGGATTTTCCTATTCCCAATCGAAATTCAAATCAGCTGCGAAGAACTCTGGTGGATATTAGAATTCGGGTGATGCAAATATTTGGAAACCGGAATCTTCTTCTAGCGTGTTTTCTGGAATTCAAACCAGCGTGTTTCTTGCATCACAAGAACCCTTTTCTAGGTCACTTGCTTGACAAGAACTCTCAATATAGTTGCTCAATGACTCATCTAAAACCTCCGGTGAGTTGTTTTCAGATTTAGTTGCTCTGGTATTTTCTGTCCCGATGACAGAAGAAAATAAAACATTGATCTTTTATATCCCGATGACTCATCTAAATCTTTTCTGTCAGATTTAGTTGCTATCGGCAAGAACGATTTCTCTGTAACAAAACAAAACATTGATCTTTTATATAGTACTATTATGGGAAACTGGAAAAAATGTATTTTTGTTTTCTCCGGTCAAAGATTTTCAAGAAGCAACATTTGAAAGTTCCCATGGATCAAACTTGTTAAAATCCATAAATGGAATTATTTCGAGCTTGATCTCAAGCCCTTCGTTTCTTCTGTGCAGGTAATAACCCACAAGCTCTTCATCTGCTGGATGAAATCTGAAACCAGGTGGTAAAGATGATCCCACCATCCTATTATTGATAGATTCCACAGAACGAAACCCTAAGTCCTATTGTTGCATGTGTTTCTTCGAGGAACAGTAATAAAAAGAGAGTCTACGGTGTCAGTATCGGAGGAAAACAGAGCGACCAAATTAAAGATAAAAGATGTAAGTTGATGATGCTGAACTGTAGTAAAGGAAGAAGGGAAAAAATGTAAGTTTGGACCGTTTGGTAGAGATTATAGGATACGTATAGCAGAGAAATAAAAGAAATGTTTAAAGGTTGGTTAAAAGTATTAACACAAACTTACATAACGTAGTGTTACAGATTTTAAAATAGTAATACTGACATCTATTTTTCACATTTAAAAATATTACAGACCGAAAGGTTTTTTTTGAAGGTTACTTGTGTGAAAGTGTATTGTAAAGTCAAGAACTTTCTTTGTTAGTTTAACAAGGTTAGAATTCGTTAATTATTCTTGTCTATATTAACATACTTAGTTTTCATTACGTAGATGTGTTTCTAACCAATGAATGACTGAGACAAACACTTGAAACTGTTTTTTTTTCTTTTTTCTCTATATTGGGCTTGTTCGTTTTGCTACTGCAGGTACTTGCGGCTGCAGGAAACGCAGGTATAGTTGTTCTTTTCCTTACCACATGTACATGCGTAGCAAACGTTGCCACCTGCGTCTAACATTTTTAAATGTTGTTTCGATTGAGTGATTAAAAATAAAAATAAAGACGCAGCCGCCTGCGTCAACCAAACAAACAATTGTTTGGTGAATAAAAATGTGACTTGGAATCTCTCTATTTAGTGAAGAACTTTTCATTGTTAAGCAAATTTTTTTGTCTATGTCATCAAATAAATCTCCATTAACTATAATCTTAAAAAGTGTAAAATTATTTCTTCTATCCTAGTTTTTCACCTTTTCGACATGACAAAACACCAAGTATTTTGCGTTTAGCCTTTAGTAGTGATTTCACATTAATTCTTCTTAGATGTAAAGTTAGTTTCTTCACCTAATGGACATCTACAATGACACAAAAAGATGAAAAACTGAACCCAATATTTTGATGCAAGCATAAGATTTTCTTTCAAAAACCAAAACTATTCTATATAAAAAAAGAGAAATGGAGGGTTTCCAAGAATATACATCAACATTTATAAAGTTACTTTTAAAAATATTAATTTGGCAAAAAAATAACAAGAGTTTTGTCACTTAAGTATTATTAAAACTGCAGTGCGATATAGATTTACAAAAGTCGGGACCGAACATAGTTAACTTGCAAATTCCGGTTAATTAACTCCATAAATCTCATCCTCAGGAAACAGACCCCGATGTTGTAAACAACAACACCAGTTCAACCCCAAGAGAAGAAGTTGAGAGTTAGACATCGGTCGAAACCGCTAAAACCTAACCATTACTCTTCTACTTTTGGTCAGGTTTGATCTTTTGTAGACTTCTGAAAATAAGGAACATGTGCTTCATATTATTGGCAATACCAAACCTTCAAAAAACCTTGTTTTAATTAAGGAAATATATATATATATATATATATATACAATTTGGGCCGATCATCCCTAAATAAAATATAAACAAGATTACAAAAACAAAAGAGGAAAATAACCCCCAAAAAAAAAAAAAAAGGGGAGAGAGAAGAAACAGATCGCTGCAAAAGCGAAGAGAGAGAGAGAGAGAGGGACGGACGAATCCATCATTAATGGCGGCTGCCACAGTTCTCGGTCGCTTATCACTGATACCAAATCTATCTTGTAAACCAAAATTGAAATCAAACAGAAGAACAACTCCTACAAGTGTTTCAATCCGAGCACAAGCTTCCTTCTCCGACCCTTTTGTACTTCAACTAGCTGAATCACTCGAAGACTCTCTCACGGCTTCTTCTTCTTCTTCATTACCTCTCCAAAGAATCCGAGAATCTTCCGCTGAGACTCTTTTATCAACACCATGGCCGTCGAAGAAAGACGAACCTTTCAGATTCACCGACACATCGTTCATCCGATACTCCCAAATCGAACCCGTCTCCTCGACCCATCAACGAAATTTTCAATTTTTGGATGATCTGAGTGGAACCCAGTTCCCAAACGCCGTGATTATCGATGGGTTCGTGTCGAATTTGACGATTGGTCCATCGGATTTGCCCGATGGTGTTTACTTCGGGAGCTTCGCTGGTCTACCGGATGAGTTAACGAACCGGATTTCTGAATTCGTTGGGAATTTCGATTCTGGTGATTTGTTCTGGTCTATTAACGGCATGGGAGCACCTGATTTGACTGTGATTTATGTTCCTCAAGGATGTAAAGTGGAGAATCCGATTTATCTGAGGTACTTTTGTGGTGAAACCGGTGACCGGGAATCTAAACGGTTGCCGGTATCGAATCCTAGGGTTTTTGTGATGGTGGAGGAAGGAGGAGAGATTGGTATAGTTGAGGAGTTTGTGGGGAAAGAGGAACAGGGGTTTTATTGGACGAATCCTGTTTTGGAAGTTGTTGTTCAGAAGAATGGGAAAGTGAAGCATTCATATTTGCAGAAAGAGTCCATGGGTTCTGCTCATATCAAGTGGACTTTTGTTCGACAGGTTTAAACCTTTGCTTATTCTCTTCTTGTCTTTCTCTAGTAACGAATTGGCTTAGTTTTAGTTTTGGTAATAGTATAATTCTTGAGGAGAATCAGTAGTTTAGTTTACTTGAGGTTGGTTTTGTTATTCTCTTGTGGTGTCGATGAGTATGAGAGTAGGAATCTTTTTTTCTGAATGTTTCAGGAGAGTAGCTTAGTTTAGTTTTGTTGCTGCTGAAGTTGTAATCTTTATGATTGAATTGTTGAGGAAGATGAAATAGTTTAGTTTAGTTTCAGGTTTAAGGAGAGTAACTTAGTTTAGTTTAGTTGCCGCTGAAGTTGGCAAAAAGTTGTAATCTTTATGATTGAACTGTGGAGGAGGATGAATAGGGGTTTAGTTTAGTTTCAGCCTCATGTGAAGTTTGTTTTTGTGTTCTCTTCTTATTCGGTTTTAGAGGTTATAGCTTAGTCAAAGTTTTTGGATGTTTTTGTATGACTTGAGTACGACAATTGGAAACGTTTTATACTTAATTGTTTAGGAGAGTGAATTGTTCATGTGATTGATCTCTGTAGGAGGCAGAGAGTGAGTATGAGCTTGTGGAAGTGAGTACTGGCGGGAAATTAGGGAGGCACAATCTTCATGTGCAGCAGCTTGGGCCGGATACGCTCACGGAGTTAACCACGTTTCATATGTGTGTCAATGAGCAGACTCTAGATCTCCATAGCAGAATTGTCTTAGACCATCCCCGAGGCACTTCGCGACAGCTCCACAAGTGTATCGTTGCTCATTCCTCTGGTCAAGCTGTTTTCGATGGCAATGTCCGAGTTAACAAGTAATCTCTCTCTCTCTTTCTCTCTGTGTCTCATTTCGATGGTTTGATTATGATTATGCTGTTTTTGCTTTGGTTTGTTAAGCATCAGTTTTAAATTCTTTGTTGTAATATGGCAGATTAGCTCAACAGACCAACGCGGGACAACTAACGCGGAGCCTACTATTGAAACCACGAGCCACGGTGAACATAAAACCGAATCTTCAGATCATTGCAGACGATGTCAAGTGCTCGCACGGAGCTGCAATCAGCGATCTTGAAGAAGACCAACTCTTCTATTTCCAAGCTCGTGGGATCGACTTGGAGACTGCAAGAAGAGCTCTCATATCCTCTTTTGGATCAGAGGTGATCGAGAAGTTTCCAAATCGAGAAATCCGCGACCAAGCCAGAAATCACCTCAAATGCTTGCTCTGAAAAGTCGTTGCCCTCCTTAAGAGATCGCGTGGTGTACACGCGTCATTCTTATGTCTGTTCATTACAATACGAGGCCCGTTAGGAGGAGAAGAAGGCCCGTTTAATTTTAAAAAACGATGAAAAACAACAAGCAGTTCTCTTCTATATGAGTTAAATAGCATGATGTTATTTATTTTACCATTCGGAAAAACGTTACACTGTTGGCATCCGCATAAGCAAAACAACGTGATTTTTATATGATGAACAACGAAGGTTTCTTCTTCATATGTGAAAAAACCACACGCTTTTTATTTGAAATCTCCATAAGCAAAAAAAAAACAACTTGATTTTTCATAACCTCCATCGTCGTCGGAGACTCTCAGTCTCACCGCCTATTCTTTCCAACCGTCACCGGTGAAATCATTCTGCTGTATACACTCAAGCTCCTACCAGTAGCTTAGAAACCAGAGATCCTCACTCCCTAATTCTTCTCACTCCGTAAGCTTCGAGACACCTGAACCTTAGTTTCCGAAATCTAGGGTTTGTAACTTGTTCCGCTCGTTCGATGATTAGGATAGTTTATGTTTTATTACTCTGCATACGGTCGATTGCTAGCTAATAGAATTCAAGCTGCGAGATGAATTTTTGTAATCGATGCTCCTGTGATTCGATAGTTACACACTTACACTAGTTAGAGTTTCGATTGGTATGTTGATAAAACGATTTTGAAATTGGTGATGTTGTTTTTGTTATTCCAGTGCAGTGAGGATGGCGAGCAATGATTTGAAGACCTGGGTTTCAGATAAGCTGATGGTGCTACTTGGCTATTCTCAAACAGCTGTTGTTAACTATCTCATTGCAATGGGTAATTTGATGTTTTTCGATTTTGGGATCATGGAGATTATGGAAGAACTTTTTTGCCTCTACTGTTCTAAAAGCTTACAAGTTGTGTTATTATCTTTTGTGCAGCTAAAAAAACAAAATCACCTACTCAACTTGTGGGAGAGTTGGTGGATTACGGGTTTTCTTCTTCTGGTGAAACTCGTTCCTTTGCGGAAGAAATTTTTGCCAGAGTTCCCCGTAAAAATACTGGTGTGAATGTGAGTTTCCCAATGAGTTGCTGTAAAGTTTATTGCTCTTTTGTTTTCTGTTTTGAAGCTTTTCGGAATTAGATGCTATTTAGTTTCTGTTTCTGGGAGAAGTATGTAGTTTTTTAGCCTGGTTTTCGTAATTTTTAATTCTTTCTCTATATTAGCTCTACCAACAACATGAAGCAGAGGCTGCAATGCTAGTGAGGAAGCAACAAACATATGCTCTTTTAGATGCTGATGATGATGAAGAAGAAGTCGTTGTGGAGAAAATATCTTCAGCTTCTGAATCTAGAAAGTCAGATAAGGGCAAGAAAAGGTTTAGAAAAAAAAGTGGGCAGTCAGATGAAAGCGATGGCGAGGTATAACTTCTTTTCCTCATTGACAGATTCCAGTTTCTTTCTATCTTAATGGTAAGATATAGCGTGGCATCTCATCTGATAAAACTGTGTGAACAATGATGTAGGTGGCCGTCAGAGAGGACAGTAGACACGTTAGAAGAAAGGTTTCTGAAGACGAGGATGATGGTTCTGAGGTATATTTTGATCCTCTTAGGCATTTCAATTATTTTCTGGGTCCTTGGGTTTTGTTGTTGAAATCGAATAACTAGGAGATGCTCTATAAATACATGTGGATACATTCATGCTTTTCTAATATTCTTCGTACTTGTCCACTCGGCACAGTCAGAAGAGGAAAGAGTGCGTGACCAAAAGGAGAGAGAAGAACTGGAGCAGCATTTAAGAGATCGTGATACTGCACGGACACGGAAGGTATGCCTCGATCTGATCCTTGGTATGTTTTTCCTGTTTTGTGCTCTGAATAGGTCCTGTTTTTGTAGCCAACCAGGGGGGCTAAGTATTGTCGGCAACTATGTATGATTTATTAATGAATGAGTTTGCTTATCATTTATAACAGGCATATCTAGCTTTGTTTGAGTAGGAAAGATGAGTTAAAGAAAAACATACATATTCATATTTTATTCAATTTTTTTTATGCTAGAAAACTTTCCTTAGCCAAATGAGAAGTATATAGTTCGCATGGTTTACTTATCGATGTACTGTACATGTGAAAGTCAGTGACATGCTCTTTTCGTTTCTTTACTGACCAGCTAACAGAGCAAAAGCTGTCGAAGAAAGAGCAAGGTACAATCTGTTATATTTCACGCATGAACATAATATGTCTGTGATACATTGTTATCTAGTCATAAGTATTTTTTTTTTGTAGTCTCATTTTGGATTTTATTTTTTGTTGCAAAACAGAAGAGGCTGTTCGAAGAGCTAATGCTTTGGAGAAGGATGATTTAAATTCCCTAAGGTAATGGACTTTTTCCTTCTTTAGGTGCTTGTGATGGTTGCTTTCTGACAGAGATAGAAGGCAATTAAGTAAAGTTACCTAGATGTTCGACAACAACAATAGTCAAGAGTGTACTTGGGTGTCGTACATTGAATCTCATTGTTGAAATACTATATGAAGTTGCAAACTTGATTCTCAGTTAACAATTCTTGACTCTGTCAATCATCTCCTTGTGAATTACCCTGACGGTGTTCTTACTTGTAGAATTTATCTTTTTGGTGGCTATATTGTGATATTCATGTTATTGATCATCTTTTGTTGGGTCGATGCAGGAAAGTCTCGAGACAAGAATACTTGAAGAAGAGAGAACAGAAGAAATTGGATGAACTAAGGTACACGACATAGATTTTTGCACTTATCTTTATCTTAATTGATCTCTTCTCTTCGATTCATTGCTCCTGTTTCCTTCTTTTCTCCGTAGGGATGAGATAGAGGATGAACAATATCTTTTTGGAGGTGAAAAGCTCACAGAAACAGAGCTTCGTGAGTTTAGGTAATTGTTACATCTTTCTTGCATCGAGGTGGTTGTTAGCATTCTTTGGATAAAAAATCATTTCTCGTTGGAATTTTATTCTAGTACATTTTTTATTTTATTTGTTTGCAATATAAAATTTATATGGATTGTATTCATATTTAAGAAGGTATGTTTGGTTATAGTTGATTGAGCTTGGGTTGATCTTTTTTCTCTGATAGATACAAGAAAGAGCTTTATGACCTCGTGAAGAAAAGAACACAAGATGAAGATGATGTCGAGGAGGTAGCGTTTTCATCTTGCTGGACTCGACTCCCTCCTGGTTCTTTTTAATTTCTATATATCTAACACAAACCCTTTACTGCTACTTCCGAGTTCAGTATAGAATTCCAGATGCTTATGATCAAGATGGAGGTGTTGATCAAGAAAAAAGGTTTTCTGTTGCTGTACAGCGATACAAGTGAGTTTACAAGGAGGTCTTTGCTTGTGATCCAGCGCATTCTTATTTGTTTGCACTTGCAGTATCTATTTTTATTATTTTGCGAAATTCTTTGGGGTGTTCTATATAATATTTTTCGTCCAGGGACCTGGATTCAACGGAGAAAATGAATCCATTTGCAGAGCAAGAAGCTTGGGAGGACCATCAGATTGGTAATTCCTGTTTTATCTCTATTTATGTTGACCAGTCTTTTTATTTTTTGTACTTCCCACTGATTTTAGTGACTTTGTTTATGCAGGGAAAGCAACATTAAAATTTGGTGCAAAGAATAAGAAAGCCTCAGACAATTATCAGTAAGATCTGTCATATATGTCTTTTATTCTTATCCTACTGCTTTGGAATTTGTTTATCTCGTTTGAGAAATCGTCCTTGCTATAACTCTTACATTCTTATGGATTAGGCCCATGATCTGGGGATTCTAAATATTTTTATTTTATTTTGCAGGTTTGTGTTTGAGGACCAAATAAATTTCATAAAGGAATCTGTGATGGCTGGTGAAAATGTACTGCCTATGATATATTAAATCTGAAGATACCTCCTGTGATATGTCGAGTTGTAGCTGACTGCTTGTATTTTTCATGCAGTATGAAGATGATATGGATGCAAAACAAAAATCTCAAGATTTGGCAGAGAAAACAGCTTTAGAGGAACTTCAGGTGCTATCCTTTTCTGGTTTCTTCTCCATTAACTCTATTTGATCAAACTCAACCACCAGATCTTCTTTTTAGCATGTAATTCGGAATAAGTTCAGATTGTATGTTTCTTTGTATTAATAACCATAGCAAAATCTATAACTTATCCCTTATCCCTGACATATTCTTGCATCTGTTTATTTCTGAATCAGGAAGTCAGAAGAAGTCTGCCAATTTATGCCTATCGTGAACAGCTGCTTAAGGCTGTGGAAGAGCATCAGGTAATTCAAGCTCTCATGCCATTTTAGAAACCATGAGAAGCTTACTTTACCAATCGCTATCGAAACAGTATATTTCAGCTATAAGTATGTGTAACTAATACAAGATTAATAAAGAAGGAAACACTTTAGTGTTATTTGCATATGAATATGCAGATTGAAGTGTTGATTGTGAAATTGTGCATAATTTTTTCTTTTTTAGTTACATGGTTTTCTGTGCTACATGTTATTAGAATGACACCTTTTTCAACTTTTTTGAATATATTAGGTTCTTGTCATTGTGGGGGACACTGGTTCGGGAAAGACTACACAGATACCACAATATCTCCATGAAGCTGGTTACACAAAACGTGGAAAGGTACAACCTACTACTTACCCCAGCTTGCCGCATATAGTTAAAACACACATATTTCCTTCAAATAGGAAAGGTTAGTGTAGAAGTCACTTACAAATTGGTATCTTATTCTTTAACCAAGAACTGTTAGCTTGTTGAGAACAAAACTAGTCGTTTCTAATTTTCCTGTGAAGTTTTCCTTCTTCAAAACTGATTTTATTAAAGGTGTACTTCCATTTAGGAAGAAAGCCATTGTTCATGGACTTTGTGGCTGAATGGCTTCAAAAGTATATATCAAATAAAGTACCATAATGCTTTTCTATTATATATCAGGTTGGTTGTACACAGCCCCGAAGAGTTGCAGCTATGAGTGTTGCTGCCCGTGTGGCACAAGAGATGGGTGTCAAACTCGGGCATGAGGTATGTTGGCTTCTCTTCACTTTTTGCTACTGGTGGTTGATTGTTTCACAATTTTGGGTACACACTCAGAATCTAACCTTTGGTTGGTGCTTTTCACAGGTTGGCTATTCCATTCGATTCGAGGATTGTACTTCTGACAAAACAGTTCTGAAGTATATGACTGATGGTATGCTTCTGCGTGAGCTGCTTGGCGAACCAGATCTGGCCAGCTACAGGTAAGAAATACTATGCACAATTTTTATTATTACTGTTGGACAGCTGAACGTTTTTACCTACTGATTGCGAAACATTTCAGTGTCGTTATTGTGGATGAGGCGCATGAAAGGACCTTGTCAACCGATATACTGTTTGGATTAGTCAAGGCAAGTGAACTTTCTTTTACAATGTCTCTTCTTACTTGTGTAATTTGGGTTAAATTCTTCGATACATTCTGATTGACTTTTCCTATATATGACAGGATATAGCACGGTTTCGACCTGATTTGAAGTTGTTGATATCTAGTGCAACAATGGATGCAGAAAAGTTTTCTGATTATTTTGATACAGCCCCGATTTTTAGTTTCCCAGGAAGAAGGTATCCAGTTGAAATCAACTATACAAGTGCACCTGAAGCTGATTACATGGACGCAGCAATAGTTACTATTCTTACAATTCATGTGAGGGAGCCACTTGGAGATATATTGGTCTTCTTCACTGGTCAAGAGGAAATTGAATCTGCAGAAGAGATCCTGAAGCACAGGATAAGAGGTTTGGGTACTAAGATTCGCGAATTAATTATATGCCCGATTTACGCGAACCTTCCAAGTGAACTCCAAGCAAAAATATTTGAGCCAACTCCAGAAGGGGCACGGAAAGTAGTTCTGGCAACAAATATCGCTGAAACATCATTGACCATTGATGGTATAAAGTATGTTGTTGATCCAGGCTTTAGCAAGATGAAATCATATAACCCAAGAACCGGAATGGAGTCATTGCTTATAACTCCCATCTCTAAGGCTTCTGCAACTCAACGAGCTGGTCGAGCTGGAAGAACAAGCGCAGGGAAATGCTACCGTCTGTACACAGCATTTAACTACAACAACGACTTAGAGGAAAACACGGTGCCAGAAGTACAGAGGACAAATCTTGCTAGTGTGGTACTTGCTTTGAAGAGTCTTGGAATTCATGATCTCATAAACTTTGATTTTATGGATCCTCCACCTGCTGAAGCACTTGTGAAGGCATTAGAACTGCTCTTTGCTCTGGGTGCTCTAAATAAGCTTGGCGAATTGACTAAAGCTGGTAGAAGGATGGCAGAGTTTCCACTTGATCCAATGTTGTCAAAGATGATCGTTGTTTCTGACAAGTATAAGTGCTCCGATGAGATAATATCAATTGCTGCTATGTTGTCAATTGGTGGCTCTATCTTCTACCGTCCGAAGGACAAACAGGTTCACGCTGACAATGCAAGAATGAACTTCCACACAGGGAATGTCGGAGACCATATCGCGTTGCTGAAGGTTTGAACCCTCTGTATTCCTTATTGTTCGCTCACTTTCACTAGTTTATAGTGCTATTCTCTGTATGTTTATCGTCTTCATTTTTCTTTTTAGGTGTACAGTTCCTGGAAGGAAACAAACTACTCTACTCAGTGGTGCTACGAGAACTACATTCAGGTATCAAGTTTTCTCTTTATGTTTATCGGATCAGATGTGAGTCCTTAAATTTTGTTTTGGCTATCCAGATGTGAGTCCATTTTGACATTTGTTTTGGGTCAAACATTTGTTCAGGTCCGAAGCATGAAAAGAGCCAGAGATATCCGTGATCAATTGGAGGGACTTCTCGAAAGGGTAGAAATAGAAATCAGCTCAAACCTGAATGAGTTGGATTCAGTTAGGAAATCTATCGTCGCCGGTAAATTCCCTACTCCCCTTCACATTCTATTGGTTAAAATTGATAAAATCTTTACAATTATTTATGCCTCTGCTGATGAACTTCTTACTTTTAATCAGGTTTTTTCCCGCACACTGCAAAGCTGCAGAAGAATGGATCATATCGAACTGTGAAGCATCCCCAGACAGTGCACATACATCCCAATTCAGGGTTAGCTCAGGTAAATTAATTATCACTCTACATAAACCAGAATATCTTATTATTGGTAGAATCTTAAAGCTTAAAATATTAATGTGTTCTTCGCAATGTGCATTGTAGGTATTGCCGAGATGGGTTGTATATCATGAACTAGTGCTGACTTCCAAGGAATATATGCGACAGGTACGTGATATGTTTGATCATGCAAGGTTTTTTCAACTCATAATTGAATCTCTGTTTCGGTCTTACTTCTTTGGTTTCATTCATTGGTTTGTTGGTATGCTAAAAAACTCTCGTAACTCTAAAAATGCAGGTAACAGAATTGAAACCAGAATGGTTGATTGAGTTAGCTCCTCACTACTACCAGCACAAGGACGTCGAAGATGGTATGTACCTTTTTTCTCTCTTTCCAATTATACTTTTTGTTAATACTTTCTCTTTTGTAGAATCGAATATTTCAATCTCTAAAGACAAAACCCATGTTAAATATTTTTCAGCTGCATCAAAGAAAATGCCCAAAGGAGCTGGAAAAGCTGCAATATAAGAACAGACAGATTAGATCGGCAAAAGAATAGTGGAAACAAATGCGAGTATATAGGACTTTGACAAATGGTTAGAAGAGCTCTCTTTTACTACATTAACTCATTTTTGGTCAGCCTCCTGAGTTTTTTTTGTTAGAAAACAATTAAAAAAAAGGTGATTTACTCAAGTGTTATCCAAATTAGGTAATATTATCAGAATCCAAAAAATAAGATTTTATTACTAGAATATTTCGGGTATTTTCAAAATACCCAGTGTGCCCTTGTTTTATGTTACCGGAAAAAACGTTATTACAAAAATGTCATTGCCACGTTAGACCCTACGTCAGAAATCGCTGACGTATAACCATAACTCATCCGTAACGCGTTACAGATAAATGTTGCGGATGAATTATGGAAAAAAACATTTGAGTATGAGCGGACGGTTGAGTTATAGCATAACTCAACCAAGCGTTACGGTTGACTTATTAAAATCTGGTTGAGTTATGCTATAACTCAACCGTCCTTACGGCTGACTTATTAAAATCTGGTTGAGTTATGCTATAGCTCAACCGTTCTTACCGCTGAGTTTTCACCCGATGGTTGAGTTGTCAAAAGTTTGGCTGAGTTATCACTACGACACGACTGACTTATGAGCAACTGTTACGGTTGAGTTATCATACAACTCAACCGTAATAGGCTGACTTATCGTACAACTCAGTCGTGATAGGCTGACTTATCATACAACTCAACCATTTGATGGTTGTCTTATTAATAAAAAATTAATTACTAGAATGTTATTCAGTTACGGCTGACTTATTAAATGATACAGCTGAATTTGGCAGCAATTTTTTTGCTTTTTAATTACTGTAATGTTTTTTTAATTACTGTAATGTTTTTCATGTTGTGGCTGAGTTTTATATAGGCCGAGTTATTTATTGTTTGATGGCTGACTTGCCACGTCGGACGCAGCATCCATGTCATCTTTTGTTTTTTCTCCAGAAATACGAAACGTCGTTCGACTCTTGTTCTTCAACTGGTAAATAAGTGAGCTATTTACCTTCTTCTTCACCTTGTTCTTATACTTCTTCTTCACTTTTCTTCTGCACCTAATTCTTTCTACTTCTCCTTCACATTTTTCTTCACCTTGTTCTTCTACTTCTTCTTCACCTTGTTCTTTCTATTTCTTCTTCACATTGTTCTTCACGTCTCTGTGTAGAGTTTTCGGCGAAAGAGTCTACAGAAACTAGTGGAGCTAGAGGAAGTATGATTCGACCAAGCAGTGACTCGAAAGTAGAATCTACATACGAAGTGTACGGTGGGGGATTTGAAGGCACTTGTTTTGATTATGGTAAGATCGTTTTACACATTTTGTTTTACACATTTTGATCAGATTGTGTAAAAATCAATCTTTGTCTTTAATTATTACTTATAATGATTGTAATATTCATTTTTTCATTCTATATTTTAATTTTGAGTTATTATAATTCTAATTTACAAATATTTCATAAGTCAGCCGTTTATGTCGATAACTCACTCATATCAATCAATTGTTTGAGAAATACTTTTATTAAAAAAAAAATTAAAAATTCAAATTCAAATTTTGAATTCCTTTTAAATAAAAAATCGCTAAAATCTCATTTATTACGCGTGTGATTCTTAACAATAAACATAATTATTGTTTGCGTCTCCCCAACAACACTTTTTATATTCTTGAGAAGGTATATGATAAATTAATATATCTGTTGCATCACTCAGCCATAACGTTACCATAACTCAGCCAACCCTCAAATTAGAATGACTAAATAACCGACCAAACCAAACCGAACCGGAAACTATTTTTTCCATTATTTTCGGTTAATTACGGTTATATTCGGCTTGCTATCGGTTATATTAAGTTAATCGGCCTAATTTGGATAACATTTGGATTATTTATGGTTATACATTCATCTAACCAACCCATAACCGGAAATAACCGAAAAATAATTTCAAAAATTTTTAAATTTTCAAATGGTTATCATATTGGTATATCCAAATTACCACCTTAAACCAAACACAATATAACCAAAACCAAACTGTTATAGTAAAACTCATAATGTTGGAAATATGAACCCTACACCTCAAACCCTAACCCCTAAATGTCATGTTTTGAATGTTTTATACATTTTGATCAGACTGTGTAAAAATCAATCTTTGTCTATACTTATTACTTTTTATTGCTTAAAATGATTGTAATATTCATTTTTTCATTTTATATTTTATTTTTGAGTTATAATAATTCTAATTTACAAATATTTCATAAGTGAGCCGTTTATGTGGATAACTCAGCCATATCAGTCAATTGTTTGAGAAATACTTTTATTTCTTTTATTCGCAATTTGAATTCAAATTTTTTAATTAATTTGAATAATATATTGTGAGAAAAACTAACTTTATGTATTTATTATGTGTGGATCTGAGCAGACACAGAATTAGTGATTTTTCGTGATTCCCCAACAATACTTTTTGTGATATCGAAAAACTTTTTAATTAGATAATTTATTAGGAATCTGACAGAACTAAAGACCCAAAAAAGAAAGAAGAATACGTACTAATATCTCATAACTCCGTAATTCATTACTCAGCCATGTGAAGTATATAACTCAGCCGTAACTTAACCGTAAATCAGCCATAACTTTGAAAATAGACAAATCAATGTTTTACATACCCAAGTACAATTCATCTCGAACTGATCATAGTCTGTTACGTTATCGGCAAATGGAGTAAATGGTGGTTTGAAAGAGGAGACCAAGAACGTATAGCCATATCAAGGGAGTTAAATCTTTGTGAGCACAGACTTTGCAAAGTCAATTAATGACCAGTCTCGTGACAACTTGTAGATTATAAGCTTGCAGATTAACAATCACGAAGCAAAGACATCTCTTGCAAAGAGTAAAATGCATAAAAGAAAAGAGAGAGGAAAGTTACGTTTACAACAAGAACTCCATGGCATCACAACCAACATCACCATCTTAACCAAGAATCTGTAGGATAGAACAAAACAGAGAATTGAATTTCAAACAGAGAACAAATTTGATGATACAACTGAATATTACTGTAATGGATCTTACATCTGAATATTGACTTCTTGGTCAAATACAGAAACATGAAAAGACAAATCTTGAAGTGATCCAAAAACTTGTAAGATTCAAAAACTAAAGGTAAACATCGGCCACCAAAGGCCATTCTACTCTTCACATTTACCTGGACTGATCGAACAGAAAAGTAGCAAAGGTCTGCAAATAATGCCTCTGAGCCTGAAAGATAAAAATTATATAAGATGAACAATCAACAAAGGAAGCATCACGATATTAGGCAGATTATGGAGAATAAAAAGGCTTACGCACTTCTGTTAGCCTTTGCTACAAGAGTAATCTACTTCATTTTCAAATGAAATTTTAGGCCATCCAGAAAACATGGGTTTCCTCTTTGTCTTCCTCAACCACTATGATAAAAAAAAAACACAGAAGTAAGAAAGAAGCTGATACAAATGATTCTGAAGAAGATCGAAATTACCAAAAGGAGGAGGCTTTAGTTTACTCACAGTGCTAAGACGATAAATGGAGCGCTCAACGATCACAGAAACAACAACGAAGACAGTCAACACAATAGCAACAGACCAAGTAGGTGATAATGCCAAAGTTCTCTCATTTGAATCTGCTTCGTTACCATTTTCTTCTCCTTCTCCCATTTTCTTTTTATAAAAAGCTGATTCTTTCACACACATAAACAGAACAAGTTCCTCTCTTTTACCTAAAATTCAACTGGAATTTGCACAAACGCAGAAAAGTTTAAAAGTTTGAGGGAAACTCAATAACAAAATCAAACAAGGAGTTTAAAAAATATAACCTTTAAAAACCCATCGAGCGTTCTTGGTGAAGACTTAGATTGTAAAGTCAGCAAAACTGAGCATCTGAAGAAAGCATGAATTATGTGCACGAGACAGGAGTTTATAAATTACTTAGAAGGTGAAGAGGCTCCTTTAGATTGTGGAGGAGGAGAGCGACCTCGCCTAGCAGGACTGCAAGAAAGAAAAGATTTATCAGAACATCAAGATCACGATTAGATATATCCAAACCCAGAAAAATAGGTTAAATTGCAAAAGCCTCCGTTCTTACAAACTTCTTCTTCCCACAACAAGGATGAAAGCCTAATTACAGCAATCAAATTGGAAATTGGAAAAAGTGAGGAAGAAACCCTAACCTTTCTCCACGACATGGAGGACTGCGACTCCCAGAACTGACGCTCCGGGACGGAGATGAAGATGAAGAGAGCGATCTAGAACGGGAGCGGGAGCGCGAAAGAGACCTAGAGGGACTCGAACCAGAGCGGGAACGGGATCTGGAGCTGGAACGAGAAGAAGAGCCAGACAAAGAAGGGGAACGACGACCACGACTTGGTTTCGCCATGGGCGATATTACTCGAGTAACTTTTCCGGCGAACATTACGCCGAAGTGCCCACACCGTCATCATCGACATTGATCTCGAGTAATTTTTTTTTTCTCGGGTTTATGAACAGTGGAAACTGTTTGTTTTAGCACTTTGACATAAACAAGAAAAAGAAAAAGCAACTGTCGATTCTGAAAAAAAACTTTTTAATGACGTCGAAAATCAGAAATGATGTGTTAATTCATATATGTGTATTTTAATTTGTTGATGTGTATTTTTTTAATTTTTTTATTCAAAATCGAAAAACTAAATCTAATAAGTAAATTGTAATTACACCAGGACACTAAATATTTGAGTAATTTTCTTTGATTAATAACATACAAGTAATAAACCAAATAACATTTGTGGAATTGATTCTTAAAAAAAATGATATGAACAGTCCAAATTAATGACCACCTATTCCCGTAGTTATTTTAGAACAAAAAACAGCGGACAGTTTGTTTCTGAGCTAGGCAAACCATTTAGCTTGCGCCTGCTCCAAACAGCGTTCTTTGATGACGAACATCATACAGTTAGGCTATAGCGAGTCAAACTACATTTCAAAAACCCATTTGATTTACTTTGGAAAAAAATATGGTTACAAAACACGGTTTTTGAATTCAATCCATGTTTGCAATTACAGCATCAACAATCTCCTGTGTGCTAGTATCACTGTTTCCACTTTCCACACTTTCCTTCAGTGGCAACACGTATCATGGCGGTTTTAAGCCGGTCTGCAAATAAAGGGAGCTGGAGATGTCTCAACATTATAACCGAAGAGAACAGTAATGCCACCGAACTTTTATGGTTTCCCACTGATCCAACTTGCTCAAAGATTGCATACTCAGCACCAAAACTTCCTCCAGGCATAATCTCACCACTGCCTCCTCCAGCAACACCAGCAGCAATGTTTATAATTAGATTCCCGTAGAGATTCGGAGTTACAATGATGTCGAATCGCTCTGGTTTTTCTACAAGTTGCAAACAGCATTTATTAACCGAAATTTCGTCGTAGGTGATGTTTGGATACATTTTACCAACTTCTTGACAGGATTTCAAGAAGAATGCATCAGCTAGTTTTCCCTTGTTGTGAACTGCTGTAACTTTCTTCCTCTTGCTCAATCGAGAATATTCAAAAGCATACTTTGCGATACGATCCGACCAAAACTTTGTCATTGTCACCTGAAAGTTCTCTATGACACCGGGAACAACTTCATGCTCACGCCCTGCATATCCACCACCTTCCGTGCTTTCTCTGATTACCACAATGTCAACGTTCTGGTGGCGACTCGGCTGACCGTTCAGATTGAAGCAGTTGACAAGAGATGCAAACAGGTCAAGCTCCTCTCTTTCACCAGCACGCAATGAGCTGTCCTAAACACACTTTGTTCTTCTGTATCGACTCCACCACTTCCCGCGGGAAATGATTCATATTTCCCATTATATCATATGTCTCAAAGTAGACCGGTGCGTGCATTGCTTCCAACACCAGGTGCACCGCGTTTGTCACATTGCTGTGGATAACCGTAACAGGTCTAGGCATATATGTTGTGAATCGGGTCTGAATTCTAGACCCGGTAGTGATTTTACTGAGATTCTTCAGTAGAGATATAAATTGATGAGACATTTTCCACCTACAATTTTGGGTGGGAAGATGATAACCTGATCAGTATTTGTTGTAAATATTTACAAAGCATATTAAGCATTTAGCTGATCCATGACATGTTCTTTGAAAAGTAAAAATACAACTAGTTTTAAATAATCTATATTATTGGAATATATTATACATGTCAAAGAGTTATCTAAAGTAAGAGTAAGAACATAATGGAACACATTCCAATCATATTATACTTATGAACAAACCCATCTGATCATTGATCCCTAGAGAAACCAAACAACGAAATTCACCAATTACTACAAGAAAATAGCACAAAATTCCAAATTTGTTTAACTTTATTATGGATTCTTATANAAAAAAAAAAAAAAAAAAAAAAAAAAAAAAAAAACCAATTGGCTTTGCCTCATGTTATTCCCCTTGCAGATGGAACATGGCTATGTTAATATCTTGGATCATGTATTTATCCTTTTGCAATTTGAATAACCCTATTGGGTCGAGGATTATGATACCAAAGGAAGATCATGAGTTTCTACCACAAAGCCAATTGGTAACCAATGCAGTATATCATGCTTGTTATATACCTGATGAGATCCTCAAAAGTCTCCGATGTGGGATTAGTTTGTGATTCAATATTTCAATTTTTCAGCCGACATTATTATGATCATAAGATACCGTAAGCATCAAGTAATTTGTCTTGATCCTTCTCGTAGGCTTTTTTCATGTCTATTGGCCTTTTGGACCGAAACAATAAGCCCGTTTTGAGTTTTTAGTATCCTCTGTTCATTCTACAAATATATATTTTACGACCACCAGTAGGGGCGCAACAGGTTTTAAATACATTAATATAAATTCGAAAGCTTCTCAGTCGTGGAGAAGGTTTGGTTCACACTTTTTCCGACAACAACATTAAGGATGAGGCTTTCGTTTTCTGCCATACATCTAAAGATAGATAGAACTCAAACGTAAATAAAAGCAATTAAGTTCTCTCTTTACATTTTTTCCCACTTTACTTTTGAGAGAACTTCGAAAAAAAGGAGTAAAACAAACAAACCAGGAAAGAAAATGGCATTGAGAATGTGGGCTTCCTCTACAGCAAATGCTCTCAAGCTCTCTTCTTCTGTCTCAAAATCTCATCTCTCTCCAGCTTTCTCCATCTCCAGATGCTTCTCCTCAGGTAAAAAACAAAACAACATCCTCTTACACAACCTGTGTGTTGCATTGGTTTTGTTTTAGGATTCTGTCTGAACTCTTTACTGGGTGTTTTGTGGTTTGAAGTGTTGGAAGGACTTAAGTATGCAAATTCACATGAGTGGGTAAAACATGAAGGCTCAGTTGCTACAATTGGTATCACTGACCATGCACAGGTAACAAAAACATAAACTTTAAAGCTATGTAGTTTAGATCAGTTTAGCTCAGAGACTAGTTTAGATCAGTTTTAGTAGTGTCTGTTGATGATGTGCAGGGACATTTAGGAGAAGTTGTGTTTGCGGAGCTGCCAGAATTAAACAGTTCAGTGAGCAAAGAAAAAAACTTTGGAGCTGTTGAGAGTGTTAAGGCCACTAGTGAGATACTATCCCCAATCTCTGGTGAAGTCATTGAGGTTAACACAAAGCTCACAGAGTCACCTGGTTTGGTAAGTTTCTACCATCTGAATAATAACTCTAGTGGTGGTGTGACGCACGGATCAAACTGATTACTCGATTTTTTTTCATTCGTGTAGATCAACACAAGCCCTTATGAAGAAGGTTGGATGATAAAGGTGAAACCAAGCAACCCTGCGGAGTTAGATACCTTGATGGGTCCAAAGGAATACACCAAGTTCTGCGAAGACGAAGACGCTGCTCACTAGAGGGTTTCTTCGCTCTTTTTTTTTTTTTTATCTTCACCAAATGTCATAAAGAAACAGAGCAAAACAAGAGAATCCATGTTAAAGTTTCAACCTTTCACTTGTCAATGTTTCTTCTTGCTTGTATCTGTGTGATACTAATTTGGTTTAAAAAATCATGCAATGAGAGCATTTAACTTATATAAGACTACAGGTCTAAAGAGAAGCTCACATAAAAAAGACAACTTCCATTGATTTTGCAACATATATAGTTTAGGAGAAACGTTAAAGATATAACAATGGTCTAATTTTCGTCCAAACCAAAGTCTTATGCATAACAAGTAAGACTCAGAGCTGTACATTTTGAATCCTATCCACGACAGAAACCGTTGGGCAGGGTCGGCGAAACAGCTACATCCGGTGAAGGTGAAGGTGAAGGTGACTCGTCATAAGAAATGGAGATCAGCTCAGCTCTAAGCTTGTCCGCATCATCGGTGCTTCCTCCTTTTGTGGCTCCGTTTGCGGTAATACTACTGATGACAGGTTTCACATCTGAGGACGTTATTATATACTCCTCTTCCTCAGGTGAAGTGTAAGAGATTTCGATGAGAGATTCACGGGCTTGTTCTTGAGAAGTCTTGTCACGCGGTTGTTCCATCAATGCCTCTAAGCTTCTGCATAATTTTTATAAGACCATAGAGGAACAAACCCATATTACAATGTTCTATATGAAAAAACCATAATTAAAATTTCACAATAGTTTCAATATCACGCAACATCCAAGAAACATTCACATTGAAACAAAACGCAATTACCATAAAACAATAAAAAAACTCTCCAACCAAAACCAGCAAAGACATGAACTTTATTATATCCATGGAAGCTTCAAAACAGAACATACAATTCAAAA